>NW_015506241.1:96413-104456 GCF_001515645.1 Sinocyclocheilus grahami | reverse complement strand
TATATATATATATATATATATATATTTATTATATGCATTGCAGTAATATGATTATGCTTTAAAACAATGAAAATGGGAGCAAAATAATTTATCGTCATTCATTGTCAAATTAATATTGTTGTCTTTGTTGTCAAAAATTAATTGTTGAAAAAAATCTTAATGCTCCTAATAAAATGCTTCTTTTTCTTTTTGTAAAATATATTTCATTTCTGGTGCATTGATTTTGGGTCAGGTTTTGACGGGATGTTCTCAAGGCATGACTAGTCACGATTTCCCATATGAAGTTTGTTTATGAGGTTTGTGGCACTGAATCATATATAATATGATATATATTCAAAGTTATATTTTGAGGCAGTTAAAGACAAGCAGACATCCTCAAGCATGACTTTGAAATAGATGGTTATTAATTTTGGATGGACCACAAAGCCAACCTCTAAATGTCACATAAAACATATCATGTTAGTCAAAAGTCTCTACATGAACAACACAAACCTCACTGTGCCAAAGCCCATCCGCATGCTCCGAACTCTCCAGCGCCATGTTCACATGCTTGTTTGATTGTCATAGTTGGGTGCTGATGCTAATTCTGCTTGTTTGTTATTGAGTCAGATGAGTGTTGAAGTGTTGATTAGAGCAGTAGGCCGCTGGAGGCCGTACGTTACACTGATCTTACCACAGTTAAGAAACCACTTCAGATCACTGTGACGTACGGCCTCAAGTAGCTTGTTGCTTTCATGAACAGCCAGCAACCGCAAGACAATAAAACGCATCCATGTTCAATAAATAACTGTGTTTATTATTAATAATAATCATAATAAACAATTATTCTGTTCTTATATACAGTACAAGAACAAGTCATGTGATCTAGTTCATTAGCCTGACTGCTGGCTGTTTAGCAACTTGTGTTAATATAGTGTTTAACAGATCAGATTGGATATCGGCGTCAAATGAAACCATTTCAGAGATTTAATAATATAATAGAAAATAATATTAGGTGGTTTGCAGAGGAAAAAGCATCAGTGTTTTAGGGTAGGGATTCCCAAACTTCTTTAGTCAGAATAATTTAGTGTTTGTTTGTTTGTTGTTTTTTTATTGTTGTTTATTATTTATTAATTGTTTAAAATATTTGTATTATTTTGATATAAAATTGTTCATTTTTTATGATATAATTATACATTTTTCATTTTTATAATTTAATTAAATATTAGCTATGAAGTGAATATTAGTAAGTGTGTGCAAGTGTTTTAATATAAAGGTAATCTTTTTTGTTTTATTGTTTTTATTTATTGTTTTAAACTGTTTAATTATTTTTGTGAAATTATATATTTTTTATGATTTTCATATAAAATTATTCATTTTTATGATTTAGTTATTAATTTTATAGTTTTTTTAGCAACTCATGAACTCCATTTTGGGAAACACTGTTTTAGTAAATATTAGTAAGTGTTTTAATATAACATTTTCATTTTTTTATTTTTTATTAATTATTTTAAATTATTTTTTTATTTTTTATCTAAATTATATATATATATATATATATATATATAAAATAATATATACATTTTATATAAAATTATGTATTCATGTTTACAGTTTTATGATTTAATTCATTATTAGCTTTTCATTAACTCACAAACTCCAGTTTGGGAAACACTGTTTTAGTGAATATTAATTATTGTGTGTGTGTGTGTGTGTGTGTAGGTCTGAAACGGTGGTGGAAAGGATGCTGAGTAACTGGATGTCCATCTGTCTTTATCAGTTCCTGAAGGTAAAATATTAAACATGAAATACATTCATAAAGATTCACTCATGTTTCATTTTTACAATGCATCGGGATTTAATGATCAAGTCAAATCTTGATCTGAAAGCGTCATCTTTCAGGAAGTTTTACACACTTCAACACTTTTCATTTGATATTATATTAGATGGGCTTTATTAGTATTTGAAGGTTTTGTGAAGCTTTGATATTCATGAGTGTGATGATAATGGTGCTTAATGCAGTAGCGTCTGTTCTTCATCTGCATGAGTCAGCTCTTCAGTCGCTCACACACTTGAACTGTAGATTCTTCAGAGCCTCCGCGGATGTACAGGTGGAGAAATGGTTGTCAATGTAATGTGCTGGTGTTTGTTTAGGACAGCGCCGGAGAGCCGCTCTACAAACTCTTCAGAGCCATAAAGCACCAGATTGAAAAGGGGCCGGTGGACGCACAGGTCAAGAAAGCCAAATACACACTGAATGACACTGGCCTTCTCGGAGATGACGTGGAGTACATTGTGCTGGTATGTGTGTTTGTTCAGAGGTTTTCTGTAAGTCCCTCTGGGAAGTTCCCACATTCAGAAGTCCTAACAACAGCCGGATGTGATTTGGCCAGAGTTAAAATGACTTTTTTTAGTGGCGCTACAACATCATGATGAGAATGATGTCTTCTTTATGCATGTTAACTACATTCAATCAAATTTAAGATAAAAGCATGTCTAGTAAACATTCATACAATTTCCTACAGTTTAATTAATAAAGAAGCAGGTTGAATAAATAAGCGAAAACAATGTAATAAAGCAAATTCATATTTATATCATTTGTAAAATGTATTTATATCAAATTATATACATTTACTACAAATGTATTATAAACATGTATAATATAATATTTGTCATTTATATATTACACATAATATAAATAAAAAATTATATACATGTATATTATATAAATTGAAATTATATTTATAAATTATTAAAATATATAATATAATATTTATAGTGTTTATATATATATATATATAATTTAAATAGTTTAAATAATCAAAAACGAAATAATACTAGTAATCTAATGTAATAAAATAAAAATAAATGATTTTTTTTGTAAATTATATTTTATTTTAAATTATTATAGATGTTTATATATAAATGTATTATATCATTTAAATTATGTTTCTAATGTATTATTAATATTTACAGTGTTAAATATTATGTATATATAATTTAAATGTTTATATTTAAATAAGCTATTAATAAATACATTTTATTAAATATATTTATTATAAATAAATAGTAAATAAATATTGTCATATATTCTCACGAGTAATTAAGTGTGAAAATGACTAAAGGAACGTCTATTCATTCAAAAATTTAAGCCAGCTTATACGATTCATATTCTTTTGGTTTCTCTACCCAATATTTAAAAAAAATGACAAATGCAATGAAAATCTTAAGAAATTGTTATCGGCAAGTGCCAAAAATGAAAGTATCGGTATCGTACCTGTCATGGAAGAAAGTGCTATCGGTGCATTCCTAATATATATTTTAATATGCTTATTATATCTGTAATCAGATGTAAAAATATACTGCCACTTTATTCACACATTATTTGACCAGAAAAGGGGTGATGAAGGGAAATTGATTTTGTCACTTCATGAACGAGTAGTATTTTCTAGGATGTTCAGAACATGTGTATGAGTATGAGTTTGCTGTCTGACCCCAGACGCTGCAGGTGCAGGTTCAGGGCGAGGGGCCCGACATCACCCCCGTGAAGGTGCTGAACTGTGACACCATCTCTCAGGTGAAGGAGAAGATCATCGAGCAGGTGTACAAAAACCAGCCGCACTCTCAGAGACCCAAAGTAGACAGCGTCACCCTCGGTGAGTGAGCGCACGTGTGTAATCGGTTATGATTTCACATCCAGCACAACGCTGCTTCATCTTTACGTGTTCTGGTCTCTTGCACAGAATGGCGGCCCGGCTCCACGGGACAGATCCTGTCAGATCTAGACGTGACGTCGCAGAAGGAGGGCAGATGGAGACGTATCAATACGCTGGCACACTATAACGTGAGCGCATATGTTGTTTTTTGGGTCCAGCAAAGATACGAGTGTCTTAAGCGTGACTTTTGTGTGTGTTTGTGCTTTTAGGTATGCGATAATGCAACGGTGGTCCTTTCCAGAGTGCAGCACACGCAGCAGTCGTACGACCAAAATCATGATAACCACGAAGAGAGTGAGTTTGAAGTCTGCTTTCTAAGTGTGATCCGTCGCTCACGCTCTGACGCATACACTCTCTTCACCTGAACTCACAGGAAACGCCCTGCTGGAGGATGATAAAGTTTTTCACCTGGTGCGACCGGCCGATGAGCTGGATGAGATGAAGTCTAAGAGAGGCAGTATAAAGGACAAATCCATGACCAAAGCCATCACTGAGATATACCTGACCCGACTGCTCTCCGTCAAGGTACTGACCTCTTCTTCTCACTAAATGAGAGCTGCTCCTTTAGAAAACGAATTATATTTGACTTGCATAATTTTTGCTGGTAAATCATGAAGGGTGGGACGTGATTTGATCAGGGTTATTAATGTTAATTAAAACTAAAACCTTGACGAAAAAGTCAATTGAAATAATATAACTTATTTTATTGCAGCTAGTTATCAAGGCATCGTTTCTAATTTTGTTTAGTTTGATTTGAACTCAAATTTAGTTTAATTTGTACTAAAATAACTCAAACTAAAGATAAATAAAAATAAATAAAAATACATAATAAAATGTAATTCATAGCAGAAAGAAAAAATTATATTAGTATATCAGTTATGCTAAAATAACACTGGATTTTATCCAGATTTGTTTGGATTGTGAAATGTAGACTATGATATTATTGTTTTTTTTTGTGGTTTTGTGTACTTCAGGAGAAAAGATGTTTTAGAGACAATTATTATATAAATAAAATATTTAAATGTGAAATATTAAAATCATTAAAATTGTAAAACGACAATAAAATGTATCGAAAATTAATGTCAAAAGCAACATTGCATAGACAACTGAGCATGCCATTTAATAAAATGAAGAAATAAATGATCAGTTTATGAATGAAAATAAATTGCCCTTCAAACTGAAAGACATTTAAAACTATAAATGTGACTTATTTGACACTGTCAAATTATTTATTGTTTATATTTTTGAATTAATATATTGTTACATTTATTTTATTTTTTTGGAGAACATATAATTGATATAAATGTATTATTGTTACATTATTGAACAGGCACCTGACTGGATTCTGTTCGATTTTTTTTTTTTTGTAAAAGGTATGAAAAATACATTTGATTCTCTAAAAACATGTACATTTATCTTGTATTAGACATAATTTCACTAGATAACAATTTTTAAAAAGTCCGTCCGCTGATTAAGAAATTATTTTAGCTATGTACATTTTGATGGAAGATGAAAACGGTGCATAATCAGTTGTGATTTGTGAACAGTCCTACAGCATATGGCTACATATGAATGAATGATGCATTCATATAGCGCTTTATTGTGTATTGCATATAATGTGGGACGTGTGTCATATAGTTATTGTAACCTCCATAAACCTCTAGGAACTCTTCTGAGTGCTCGCATGTTCTCTTAACTCACAGCGTGTAAGTCTAATTCTGTTTGATTGGTTTGTTGCATGTCCTTGTGTCAGAGGCCGCTCTCTGTAAATTGGGCGATTAGAGAGGCTAATTATTCGCAAGTCTTTCACCTTGTACAGGAGTAATTCAGCGGCACGTAAAGCTGTCAGTGCTGACAGAAATAAAGCGTAGTGGAGATGAGAAGCGCTCAAGTGAGCGTGTAGCTTCAACCGTCAGGCCGCTCAAAGCGTATGTGTGACTGTCAGTGACCTAGCAGGCTGACGTGTGAAGAAATGAGATGCTTTTCTGCTGGTTTTTAAGATCTGCGTGATGTTTCAGAGCTCAGGTTTTATAACTTGTATCAAGGGTTTTCAACCATTTTTGTCACCTGAACCTCAAATAATTTACTTGAAGTGACTTAACATTTATAAAAAACACATTTTTGTTAAATATTTAACTCAATATAACATAAAATATAAAAAAAACAAAAAATTATATATTTATTTTAATTATTATTTTTTTATTTGTACATTTGAATTATTTTTAGTAATAATTTAGTAATTATATAATTTGGAGCTGTCAATAGTTAAAGGTAAAAATATTTTAGTTGCTCACCAATTTTAATTCTTTATCATTTAAATATTTTAAGTTATATTGATTATTTGAATTCCTTTCATTTTGCATTTATATGACAAATAGGCTATATCCTCTATATTTTAGCTCTGGGGGTTTGCAGAGTTAAAATGACATAAATAAAAATGTACATATACGTGTGTGTGTGAGAGAGAGAGTGTCTATGTATGTGTATATATATATATATGTATGTATGTATGTGTATACAGTAGTCAACATTTGAAGTGGATCAAAACCTTTCATCAAAGTTATCCTAAAACCAAAACAATACCCATTCTTAGGAAAACTTTAACTTTTTTGATCCACTTCAAATGTTGACTTCTGTATATATATATATAGAGAGAGAGAGAGACATGTATATGTATTTAATGCACTATATGTACTTTGTATGTTGTGTGTGTGTAAATATTTTTTTTCCCCACTGTATATATATATATATATATATATATATATATATATATATATATGTGTATGTATGTGTATACACATATATGTGTGTATTTAAAAGGTTTTCTTAGATGTGTGTGTGTGTGTGTGTCTGTGTGTGTGTATTAACCTGTAATTATAAAATATTACAAAAAATAAAAATAAAAACATCAAATGGCATCAAATCTGAGAAAGGTTTTTTTTTTTTTCCCCCCCCACGAAAGCCTGGGGCCGTTAGAGAGAATTTTAGTGATAACTGCGAGTTAGAAGAATCATTTTACGCATTAAAAAAAACACTTACAGCACTTTTAAAATGAAATGCATTTGAAAGTGCTAAACTCTAATTAACCTGTTTTTGTGTCTGTGTGTTTTCAGGGTACGCTGCAGCAGTTCGTGGATGATTTCTTTCGCAGTGTGCTCTCTTCTGGCGCCAGCGTCCCGCCGGCGGTTAAATACTTTTTTGACTTCCTGGATGAGCAAGCCCTTAGACATGAGAACGTAGATGAAGAAACCATACACATCTGGAAGACCAACAGGTGGGAGCGAGTGAGAGTGTTGTGCTGCTCTCTGATTGTCTCTTCTCTCTCGAGACCGTTCGGCAAATGCTAATGCCAGCGCTGCATTCATTTATTCCGCCTGATGTGCTGCCGCGGATGCTGCGTGATTGACAGCTGCCGCTGAGATGTGAATAAATGTGACGAGCAATATCATCACTCCAGCAGCTTCAGCAGCGATTCTATTAAATATAAAACCCACTCACAGCCAGACAAACACCTTAATTACGTCCCTGGTTAATTTAATTGTTCTGTTATTATACACCTTTTGTTTTTTTTCTCCGCTGTTTCTCTGCAGAGATGCGACTAGACAATATATATTCCAGAATCAGTCATCTGAATGAGTTTTTTTTTAACCGGCTCACAGGAAACAAAAGCCAGAGCTGTTTATTAACCTGTTTGAAATTCCAGAGCCGTCTGTCCGTGTTCATGCTCCGACGGAGTGAGTATTGAGGGGCGGATTGAGTGAATTATTTGCTCTGTAAATTTGTAAATGTGAGTTTATGCGCCAACCGCAGGAAAGACTCAGTATAAAATGGATTAAATACATAATTAGCGGTGTTTGATAAGGAGAGCACCGCTGTTGCTCATCCCAAGGGTTAGAGATTTAAAACAAACCCCTGACTGTGATTATTAAACTCTGGCTCATAATTCGACCCACACTGTTTGACATGAACGATTCTTCAAGTCGTACAGTTTGTTCAAGAGAGGTGTGCTGTTACTTTACTCAGTCATCAGACTTGTGATTTTTGACTAAAGGGTGATAAAACGCTGAAAAGAACCCATATGTTACATTGAAGGAAGAACCTGAGCCCTAGCAACCACTCAGAAAAGTGAATATTTATCAAAATACTGTATTTAAATATTTTTAAGTTTATTCAGTTTAAGTTAAAAATGTATTAAATATAAATATTGACTTCACTTCAAAATGTACTAATGAACAGTATTGTTCTTTTTATTATGTATGTGTATACGTGTGTGTGTGCGCGTGCGTGTGTGTGTGTGCGTGCGTGTGTGTGTACGAGTGTGTGCGTGTGTGTGTGTGTGCGTGCGTGT
>NW_015506241.1:89325-96207 GCF_001515645.1 Sinocyclocheilus grahami | reverse complement strand
ATTCTCTCTCTCTCTCTCTCTCTCTCTCTCTCTCTCTCTCTCTCTCTCTCTCTCTCTCTCTCTCTCTGTTGCCTGCAGGATTCTCCCAGCAACAAATTACTCTATGCAAAGGAGATCTCCACCTACAAAAGGATGGTAGACGAGTAAGTGCTCCAGTATTGCGCAGTCTCAGCCTCCAGCCGAATGCCCACAGATGGTTTACAGACTGTCTGATGCATGTTGTGCACAGAAATGCAGAGAACTTTCTCAGCATGATCTGATTGACTGGGTTTATGCAATATCTGGGAGTCAGAGCGACAGGTTTTTATCAGCCCTCTGGGAAACCAAGTTGTGTTTATGTTCCCAGGCGGATACATTGAGCAATTCTGAGGTAGAACTAGTCTGCTAAAGTTTAAAGGCATCAAATCTTTTAAAGTTATTCTTGATTATCTTTGTGTTTGAGACACTTTAGTAAGTAAATAAGTTATATTTAGATACACAACAGTATATTGTGCTGTTTTTTTGTTTTTTTTTAGATTTAAATGCAATTTAAGAGGCAGGTAGAGACCTTCAGACTGATATGTAAAGCAACCAGCCCTGTTTAGAGTAGGTGTTTTTAGCTGCAGTTTGGATCAGACGTCTGTTGTGTTTCTCCACAGGTACTATAAAGGAATCCGGCAGATAGTGTCAGTCAGTGACCAGGAAATGAACACACATCTGGCTGAAGTGTCACGGGTGAGTGTGTGATGGGCTTTCTGTGAGTTTTAGGGAAAATGAACAGACTGGTGTTGATTTATGTTTGTTTTTCAGGAACACACAGATAAACTGAACACACAAGTGGCTCTTCATCAGCTCTACCGGTACGCCAGCAAATACTACGATGGGGTGAGTGCACACACACACACACACATGGGTAACTGACATGAAGAACTGACAGCAGTGACATATACAAGTATTTTGAACTTAAGCTTTACGTTGTTTTTTTGTGGGGGTTTTTTTGTATAATTAATATGCTAGTCGTTTTACATTAATTAAGAGACTATACAGGGGAAAAATTTATTTGTCACACAGCAGGACTATTTAAATAAACAGCTAAAAGATGATTGAAAATGGAGGGGGGGAAACATCAAATAGACAGACAGACAGACTATTAGATGGATGGATGGATAGATAGATAGATAGATAGATAGATAGATAGATAGATAGATAGATAGATAGATAGATAGATAGATAGATAGATAGATTGTGTGTGTAGTGAAGGCTCATGTTCGTTGTCTGTTTCTGTAGATCATCATGTCTCTGGATGAAGATCCTGCTGCCCAGAGTAAACAGTTAACACTGAGACTGCAGCAGATCGCCGCAGCGCTGGAGAACAAAGTGACTGACCTCTAACCCTGTCCGAACGAACGCTCTCAGTGTGTATTTAGCTCATCACTATAATCAGATGTTCAATTTCTTCCTGTGTAGAGACAAAAGGTTTTAAGAATCGTATTCTATATTTTTTTTAATGTGCAGTCTTTATGCAGAAAGCTTTATAAGAGGAAAATAACTTTTTAAATAGACGGCCTTGTATCAGTTGTTTTTAAAGCTTCTGTGTGTGTGTGTGTGTGTGTGTGTAAAAGGATGCCTATATTTTGACCAAAAGGGAGCTGCCTATGACCCTGCAGTGTGTGTGAGCAGGGGGTGTGCCTACGGTG
This sequence comes from Sinocyclocheilus grahami, assembly GCF_001515645.1. NCBI lineage: Eukaryota > Metazoa > Chordata > Actinopteri > Cypriniformes > Cyprinidae > Sinocyclocheilus > Sinocyclocheilus grahami. The sequence continues at coordinate 94,531 of NW_015506241.1, read as the reverse complement.
AGGTCACATCTGGTCTCGTCCAATCAAAAGCAGCTGAAGGTGACAACAGGATTTGCATGGGATGTGTTCGGAACAGCATACTAGCATATTACCCATACTATTTCTGCAGTATGTACTGTATGTGCAGGGTGTGCGAATTTTCTGTATCTGTAACATTTGCCAAAACATGCAGCATAAAGCTGCAGTCACATTTACCACTGTTCGGTACGTTTTCACGGTCAGATCCGTGCTGAAATTTCGCTAATGTGACCACACCTTACCACGAGTATACTGCATAAAATACTAGATCCCACAATGCAATGCACTCATCCTGACCTTCTATTTTCAGCGTGATCTAATATCAGCTATAATTATTAACATCTCCTTTTTAACTTATTATTTGAGCCAAAAGTTGAGACATTTCTACACAAAATAGTGTGTGCTGCACTGCAGTATGCTAGTATGTTATTCCAAACATATCCGTTTAGACGATCAAATGGCCGTCCATTTCATAACCAACTGTTTCTGTTCAGCCATATGGACTCGCTAGTAGATCCACAAATAATCAACACAGGCAATAATAAGTTGTCATGAGGCATTTCTTTTTTTACCTGTGCAAAGCCTTTATTTCAGTTTACTTCAGAAAATTGTTTTATTGTGAGAACTTTGCTACTGACTGAATTTATTACATAAAGCACAAACAGTCGATGTACAGGACAGATTTTTGGCCGTTTCTGAAACAATGCCTGAAACAGGCTGTATGCAAGAGTATAGATGTTTTCAATTTCAGCTTGCATAGACTGTGTTTCTGGCCTGAGATGGTTGACTGAAAACTTCTCATCCGACTGTTTGCGGCTCTATTGGAAAGGGTTTCGATGTGTGATCTGGATCATTAATGGCTTTATTTTGGCAGGGAGGATAATGACACACTAATTTGTTTGTTATTTGCCACTAAACAAGATGGTACGATAGCACTCAGCCAAAATTCTGCTCCCAGAGACGCTTTTATCTTTGGACAAAACTTTTTTTTTACAGCTTTTTACATGTAACATTTGCATGTCATCTTAAAGACATCAAGAAAAGATTTGAAGCTTTTTGTTTGGCGTTACAGGCTGAAAGAAAAAATCAAATTGATAGTGCTAGATGTAGCAGGTGAGGGACAGTCTCATTCTAGAGAGCATTGTGCAGAATAGACAATTCATGCATATACACTGCCATTCAAACGTTTGGGGTTGGTAAGTTTCTTAAGCTCACTAAGACTGCATAATAACTGAAATATTGTGATATAATATTCCAATTTAAAATAACCTTTTTTCTATTTGAATATATTTTAAAATGTGATTTATTCCTGTGACACAGGAATAAAGCAGCATTACTCCTGTCTTCAGTGTCACATGATCCTTCAGAAATCATTCTAATATGATTTGCTGCTCGAGAAACATTTCTTATTATTAATATTAATGTTCAAAACGGTTGTGCTGTTTCATGTTTTTGTGGAAAGTGTGATACTTTTTTTTTTTTTTTTTGCTAAACTTGAAGTTCACAAGAACAGCATTTATTTGAAACATATTTTGTAAAGTCTTTACTGTCACTTTTGATCAATTGAATGCATCCTTGCTGAATAAAAGTATTAATTTCTTTGAAGAAAAAAATCTTAGCCTGCTCACCCCAAACCTTTGAACGGTTGTGTATATGATAAAACCAAGCAATAAGGTACTAGAATATAGTCAAGGCTAAAGGGTTTTGTTTGGAGTTACAAAGCATGGCCACGATTGATTTCATTAAACCGTTTCTACAAAATATTACATACTTTTCATCCTTCTGACAGAAAACATAGTCCCTGACATTTAAACACATGTATTTTGTCAGCATTTAAAGGTACATTAGCATATAAATGTTAGCCTTAAAGCTAACAGACATGACATACAAAACTCCAGTTTTACTTTCACAGGGTCTTTAAACAGGTTTACTGTTAATGTGGCCCACTGAACTCAAGTTTTGTAGCGGGTCAGGGAGTTTCACGGCCTTCTCTATGGAAATAGTCTGATCTCGCTGCCTGTTACTGATCTGAGAGCAGCGGTTTTGTGGTAGCAGATGGCATGCGATGTCAGATCTCTCCGTTTCTGTTTCTGTCAGAGAGTTGGGCAGAGCTGCTAGGCGTGAAGCGCTTTGGCATGGGCCGGCCTTCCCTCTCTCTTCCCGTCTGCTTTAACACACGCAGCGGGAGCTGCGTTTGATGATTGTAACTGCATGTGTGATTCTGACTCCATGCTTTCGGGTCTACTCTTGCCAATTACTCTTTGATTTTAGAGGGATTGTTCACTCAAAAATAAACGTGTGATCATCATTAACTCACCCTCATGTCGTTCCTATCGAGTGCGCATCCTATCCAGTAAATCGCAGTAAGCGTAGTGCTTTGTTACATTTGATAAGAAATAAAGTCTTAGCTTTCAAATTCTGTCTATTTTATTACAGAATTCAATCAATAAATACTGTTTTGGTGCTCTTAAATGTGGAGTGACAGATCGCTATAGCGCCTCAGTTCAAACCATAGCCTCAGAGTCATAGGTTGCACTTTAAATCAAGCGTAGCGTTAGTTCTGGCAGGTCCCGTTAGTCAAGCTCGCATCAGCTGACTCTCAGCTGATCCCCATCAACCTATGGGAATACGACACCTATCTAAGCATTCATATATAAGGTCCCGCTGTAGTATCAGCAGTTTTCACATTGCTCAATAGCTAATAGCCTCCTCCATCCCCAGCTCCTCCTCTGTCAGTCAGGATTCAGCTTCTGATTCTCCTTTGAATCAGATTAATTCTAAAATGTGTACATAAAATTATTGAACTTTAACGATATCTGCAATACATTTATGTTGGTTCTGTTCTGTTTACTCTGGGGGGTTATCGCTGCTCTCCCTGCTCTCATCTATGCTAGGCTGCATGGAGGCGCAGGGAGTTCTTGCCCAGAACTTGAACCATACCGCAAATCCAAACTGTATGCTAATTGTCAATCATCTTTGACGATAGTGGTCCTGACAGAATTAAAGTTATAGGACGAAATAAATGAACGAACATCAGAGGGTATGTTGAAAGATACAGTACAACTTACTGAAATGTATCATGTGTCTCAATCAGCGTTTTAACCGCAGACAGACGTCAATAAAACTAAATGTCACATAATGTACATTAACCTCAGGAAAGCCATTCAATGTTTATAAACTTGACAGTTAGGTAGACAATAAAACTCTAGAGAGGAACATTTTGCTAAATATATATATATACGCTATATTATTTTTACTTGACATGTTCTTCATTATTTAATGTACGTTTGAACTAAATCAGTCATGAAAATAAGTTTTTATGGCAGCCAGCATTTAAATGTTTATATTTCAAAAACTAATTGGAATAGAAAGATAGTTATGTAATTACCATAAAAACTGCCTGATGTGCAATTGAAATGTTTGCATACAAATCAGTTGTCAGTTTTTACCTTTAAACTATTTAAACCTTAAATATTATAGTAATGAACCAACTGACAGGTTTCCCTACAGCGTTAGTAGAAATAAAATATTTCACTGAGAAAAGCTGACATACTGACACACACACACACACACGCATAAATATCAAAATTAATCAAAATTAATCAAAATCGAATTTAGATCAGAACTGAATCGAATTGTGAAATTTGTGTCAATGCCCAGCCCTAAAAAAATAATTTTCTGAAGAATCTTCACGTTTCCTGCCATAAAAAGACAAAAATGACATAAACAATTTTTAAAAAATTATATGTTTGTGTTCCACTGGAAAAAATAAAAGTCTGCAGGTTTGGAACGACATGACGGTGAGTAAATAATTTTCATTTTTAGGATGAACTGTCGCTTTAAAGCAGCACAAGCACAGATGCAAGTCTCCGTAGTCGAGTGTAAACCGCTTCTTTTAACGCCTTTCTGTAGCCAAAACGTGCCTTAAAAAGTGTTTAAGCGGGATGGTATGGTGTTGAAGACGTCGGGGTGGGTGGGGTTTCGGTAGTCGTGGGGCGTGTAGAGGTCAGAGGTCGTGGCGTACGTGAAGTGTGGTGTTAGACATCAGCAAGTGCAGTATTCAGAGGTGTGCTGTAGCCAGAATATGCCAATATATTTGAACATGCTGTATGTATAGAGCAAAAGCATCTTTTGGGTGTTTGTTGTGAGTGTGTGTGTGCTTTTTAGGAGTTTTACCGCATTGGGAAAAATGCTCGAGCTGAATAAATGTGTGGAGGAGAATGTCAAAACGTTCCCTCTGGACAGCTGCCATTACGTTTGGTCTTTATGCAAAACGAATTATTGATTAGCACAATTGTACTGACCCGAAATTGTGTTTCAATGGTGTGTATGAACAAACAATCTGTACACGACCTTTACTTACTGCTGTGCAGTTAATATTTTATGTTCTAAAGAAAATATATGCCTTTGTATTAAAATGCAAATCTGTCTACACTGTTCTCCTGTGCGTTATGCTCTGAGAAAACTTGTGTTGTTGTTGTCTACATTTTTTTTCCCCTTTCACTTGTGAATGTGCCGAGAGCAAGGTGTTCTGGGATTGCAGAGGACTACGAGTGCTCTTTCTGGACTCTCGGAGGACTGATGTCGTATGTGTGAACTGTGCCGCCACAGGTGCAACATGCCGTCTGATCCTTATATGAATAAATATACACGTCCAGTTCTCAAGTGTCGCCTCTTTTCTGGCCCCTGATCTGTAGGGCCTCTAATGAATCAGGTGCTGCAAAGACATTATGTGACCTTTCATGACGAGATTTACACTGTTTTACTGACATTTGTCAGCACGGTTAATGTCTTTAAAGGAGAACGAAGCGCCAGGAAGAAACTTCGAGAACCAGATTTTGTCTTTTATATCAGGCGAGGACACAATACACTTAAAGAATTGTTCTTTATATATAAAAACCGCACTTACAGTCTGTGAGTCAGAACAGCCGGCATTGTAGTCTACTCTACCAGGATCAAGAAACAGTCCTCCATAAAATGTGCTGCACACATCTGAATATTTGGGTTGAACTGTTCTGGAACAGTGTTGTAAATACAACTTAACCACTGATTTCTAGTCGTGTCCTCTTTTGGAAGACCAAACAGTAGTTTCGCTTTTACAATGAAACACAGCGTCACACACGGTGAGCTAGAGTGAGCGGAGGCAGGCTTGAGAACGGCGCGGCCGGCGGATTCGACGAAGGAGGCT
>NW_015506241.1:81611-88700 GCF_001515645.1 Sinocyclocheilus grahami | reverse complement strand
AAGCAGATATCGTCCTCTTTTGGAAGACCAAACAAAGTAGTTTCACTTTCACAACGGAACAAACAGTGCCTTCACGACATGGCGGCGGCGGCGGTGGCAACAATACTACAGCGAGAATAAAAGTTACGCCTTCTTTCTTTGCGTGAACATTTGGGCGGCGTTATGCAAATCTTCCCACATCGTGACGTAGACATGTGGGGGCGTATTAGAACGAGCCGTTTTAGGTAGGTGTGGCTGACTCTTAACTTTTATAAAGAATATCTCTTTGGATTTGAGACTTTAGTCTTTGCAACTTTACAGATCTTCTTTATGCACCAAGAGCTTGTAACACTCCAAAGAGAAAGGAAAAATTTAAATCGTATCATATGACCCCTTTAACTAAAACGAATAAAAATAATTTTCGGTAAATGAAATAATGTTGACATAAAATATAAAACATTTTTGAAATATTTTTAAAACTTACAGTACATGAAAATAGAAATGTTGCCTTGGCATCTAACTGAATTAAGTTTATGTAGAAGTACTATAATTAAACTGAAATAAAAAAATTAAACTATGGAAATATTTTTTTTAAATAATAATAATAAACATGACAAAAGCACATAACAAATATATATGAAATGATAAAAATAGAAGCTAATTCAAAATATGAATAAATACTATATATATGGCCTAATGGTTAGAGAGTCTGACTCATAACCCAAAGGTTGCAGGTTTGAGTCTTGTACCGGTAGGGATTGTGGGGGGGGGGAGAGAATGTACAGCGCTCTCTCCCACCTTCAGTACCATGAACCCCCAACTGCTCCCCGGGCGCCGCAGCATAAATGGCTGCCCACTGCTCCGGGTGTGTGTTCACTGCAGTGTGTGTGCACTTTGGACGGGATAAATGCAGAGCACTAATTCTGAGTATGGGTCACCATACTTGGCCACATGTCACGTCACTTTTTTTAATACTAAAAATCACATTAATGTATTAAAATGAATAGGCCCAACAATATGCAGAATCATTCAGTATTTGCTTTCTAACTGGGTTTTAAATTGATTTCATGCTCTCAGCAGCCAATAATTTATCACACAAACCATCTTTATCCTATTTTTGCATAGTTTTGGTCATGTTTTTGGAGGATGAAGGTGTGATGTTAATCTGTGGTGGAAATAAGCTTTAATTTGACGTTAATATTAAAACTACAGGTTTAAACCAGGATGCTCTGTATATTTGGGCCATCGAATAATACTTTTCTTTTTTGCTGTATAACTATAAGCAGATAGCTATACAAATATACAGTTGACCGTAGCCATCATCTTCCATATTTCCATATTTTTCCCATACTGTGGAAGTCAATGCCAACTGCTTGGTTACCAAAATCCTTCAGAATATCTTTCCCTGGTGCTCAACAGAAAACAGAACCTCAAACAAGTCTGGAACAACTTGAGGGTGAGTAAATGACAGAATTTGGATTTTTGGATTAACTTTCCCTTAAAATGGGTTGTTGAAGAAAAATTACATATGCAAAAAAATTGCATTTTGTGACGGAGCGGTGGATACCATCAAAACCAACACACCTGAAGTCCCGAGTCCACCACAAATGGGCCTGAAGTGTTGGTGCCAAACTGAAATATTTCAATCAGATTATCAGAAATGTTCTCACGATTTACTTCACAGAGACAAATCTAATCACACCTCTCTCTTATTAGATTTCAGATGAGATGAAGACAGTTTCAATATAAACCCTTCACCTTTTATGCCTCTTGACTTATGTAAATTCATAAAGTCCCGGTAATAAGCATTATATGAGTCTCTGTCTTCCAGTTAAACACGGGCAAGAGCCGGTCTGGATGTGTGAGACTCTCTCTTTCATAGGAGCTTCTGCTACCCATGATTCTATAACTGAATTAATCCGATCAGACCGTGCGGCCCCCCTGCATGGGCGCTGAATTAACTTAGTCACGATTCCATGCAACCAGGCTTCAGCCTAAAAAAAATAAAAGAACAGCTCAGATTTTCCACATGCTGGGAAAATAAGAAGATCGGGCCCTTTCATTCTCGCTGTGAGAGCCATCACTCAAGGAAAGCCCACTCTGGCAGGTGTTTGTGTTTGTATTCACCTGCAGTGGTGTCTCACCCTCAGATATTAATGAGATTTCTTCTGCTTTGCCTTAAAGGGAGCCACGGGCCCTCAAACCCGCACACACTCAAGGATTCTCCCTCGGCTGCGGTCCAGGAAAAGCTCAGAAACCGCAAAAAAGGAATTGTCATGATTAATAATGTATTGCTTGACCACAAACAGCTGTAGCTTGTGGACGTTTTCAAAGCATCTGCATATCTCGCAGGAGCCAGAGGGAGAGTTTGAACCTGAATGGGGTTGTTGTTCCTCGCGTTCAGGGACATCTACTCTTCTCTAGCTTGTTAGAAAGTTCACTCTTTGCTCTGTTTTTCCCTTGGGGAGAAAAGAACCAGCCTCATCCGCCGACAGGAGACCAACTGCAGCTGCATGTAAATGTTAAAGTTCATTTGGTATATAAAACTATTACTAATGCATTCAAATCGCTAGTGGACGCTTTTAGCATCCGGAAATGTGTCATAATACAGCCTGTGTATGTCAAGTTTGATCCAATGAAATGACTGAGAGTGTGAGCACGTGTCTCAGGTTTAGCCAATGAATGTGCACTCTCTTACGTTTCATCCAATGAGAGTACAGAGAGGGCGGGACTTCAGTGTGTAGCGCGGCGGTCAAGGAAGCTTAGCTTGTGCGTGTTTATGCGCACCAAATTCGTATTGTTTTATTACGAATAATATTTATTCACTGATGTGGAATAAACATTTGCAGCTCGGACAGCTTAAGCTCGAATTCCAACGTGAGTAAAAGATCTTAGACACGTATATGTGAGCGTGATGGCGTTTGTTTACTGCCTTCAGTATTAAATACGGCAAATAAAATGTTTTATCTGCTAAATAAACCAGTTATGAGTGTAATAACCTTAAATATTCATATATAAGAATGTATGTAATCTGCTGTGGCTGTTGGGTTTGGATCATGTATGCTTCATTTATTGAAACAGAAAGATATAGCAAATAACATAATAGTAAATGTAAGATGTTAATATAATATTCAATATTTCAGACGTAAATATTTATTGATGGAAGTAGAAGATACACAAAATATCATTTATACCTTTCCTAAGCTCAAAGTCACTTTATTTATTTAAGGACAATTGATACTGTGCATATTCTCAAGCAATTAATTACTGTATGAATTTCAATGATCTCGTGACGTTAATATAGCTTGTTTTGCGCAGGTCTCGTTGCATCTTGATCGCGCGCTCTTGCTGAGATGTCTGGTTGCCAGGGCAACAGCGGCAGCATCACGGGGCTGCTGGGTGCGCTCTGCGACTGCGGCCTCTCCGGGTTGTCATGGAAACGCCGGGCTCTGGGCGCAGCATCCCGGGAGTCTGCTCGTCGGTCCCTGCGCAAGCGTGCTTACGGTGCGCTTCTCGCTGGACTCTTCCAGGATGGGTCACCCAAAACGCCACCGAACGCCCTGGCGAACACACCCGCCCATAATAAAATACTGATGATCTCGTTCGACCTGCGCGTGTCTGGCCACAATGAGGAGGCGGAGAGGTTGGAGGAGCTCCTGAGTCAGCTACGGGACAGGGCGGACTCCTCGGGACTGTCCGAACTCGATTCTGTCCTGGAGCTCCTGGTGCAGCTGGCCGGGTCCGTGGCACCTCCCCCTCTGTCTTTCAGTCGTGACTATATGCGCCGGGAACGTCCCGTGCAGCGCAGACCGCCGTTGGGCGGGTACCTGAGCCGGGACATGCAGCGGCTGGAGGAGAGGGCGTGGTCTTTGATCTGTGGTGAGGAATGGGGCGTTTTTGGGGGCATCTGTAGGACCCTGAGCATCATGGATGCTCCGCCAGGCACTGGGCTGCTCGGACTGGGACGCAGACAGGATACCGAGGAGAAGTTTGAAAGAGAGACCCGACTGTCGCTCTTTGGTGCCCTACAGCACTCCAGAACAGCAGATATGGACGTCCGTCTGGACCTGCCGCCCGTTCCAAGCAACGCAGACCTTACTGGACTCAGTATACGGGTGAAGATACTAAATTAGTATCAATACTAGTATTTTCTCCTAAAAACGGTCCTCTCTGGTTGCTTATATGCTCTTGTTTCTGCAGGTTCCTCTGTGTCTGGATCAGTCTGACGATGAAGGCTTTCAGTCCGCCTCTAATCTGACTCCAGATTCCCAATCCGAGCCGAGTCCCAGCCCTGAGATCGACGTGTGGGAGGCCCTGCGGACATTCGTGCCTGGAAGACGACGCTGTTGGGAGAACATTGGCTGGTAAGAGAGAGAGTCGAGCAGGCTAGTATGTAAACATCTGCTCCGACTGACAGTGGTTTGATTAATGATTTTTTCAAATCTGCATCAAAACACTTAAACTGAATTGACCAAATATTGATTTAGAATTACTTTCTAAAATACATTATTGATCAAACATTTTTAAACACTTTGACTCAATTTATGTATTCCAAAAACTTTGTCTAAAGGCTTATTTTTAAATGTTTGAAATAATATAATAATCTGCAATATAACAAAGAGTGAAAAATGTAAGGGGGTCTGAATACTTTCCGTACCCACTGTATATATATATATATATATAAAAACTAAAAACAACACACAACAAAATTAGTCAAATTCTAACTCAAACTAAAATAGAAATGGAAAATGTAAAAATAAAAACCGATTCAAAATATTAATAACTGTAATAGTATCTCAGTGATACTAAAATAACACAGGTGCCCAAATTGCTTCACAAAACAAATATTTAAAATTTTCAGTTTATTTAATGTTATTTTTGTTAAAATTGTCAAAAGGTTTATTTTGGATAATTATTAAAGTAATAATAATAATGTTACAAAAATTATATAATTTATATTTAAATTATATTATATAATAATTAATACCTTGTGATATTCTAATTATCATAATCTATTAAAAGGATAGTTAAGAAATGACAGTTCTGGCATCATTTCCTCATCCTAATGTTGTTAGACGTGACTGACTTTCTGCTGTGCAACACAAAAGAAAAAGTTAGATTTTTTGGTTGATGACCAAAATTTCCAGTTGGTTCCCATTGATTTCCATTATATTTTTTTAAACCATACAATTGGAAGCAGTTTTGGTTACCAGCATTCTTCAAAATATAAAAAATTTTTTGCGTTTCACAAGGGGAAAGAATGTTATGCAGGTTTGGAACTAAATGAGGGTGAGTAAATTATGACAGAAATGTCAGTTTTGGGTGAACTATCCCTTTAAAAAATACCAAATCAATGCATTCATTTCCCCCCTGCCAACTTGTTTCAGAGACGTAGTTTGAAGATGGTCCACATTTGTCATCCTCTCTCTCCTTCAGCCCGCCGGGTCAGAAGGAACCTCCGTACCTGACAGAGGCTGGCAGAGAGGCGTTTGATCAGCTGTACCGACTGTGGGAGGGAGAAATGAGGAACATTCTGTCCACACAGACACCATCACCGCTCCTGCCGCTGCCGCTGGACTGTCAGAGTCAGCTGGTCAAAGACGTGCTCAACGTGCTGATCGGGGTCTCCTCTGTCACGTTTCCACTCAACGAGGTAGTGGAATTAACTATACAACAAAGAAACACATTTGTGATGCATGACAGCCCATAGAAGCATTTTGTGTGAAGAGAATTGATGGCAATGAAATTTAGCACATCTACCTTTCATAATGTGACATTACAGAGTGAAACATGTAAAGTGTCACTGTTACTCTTTTTACTTGAGCCTGTAGGCAACTACCCAGAACACCCTAGCAACTGCATAGTAACATGCCAGAGGCGAATATTTTGGAAAACCTTGAATCAGACGAGGATATTTATTATTTGGAAATCAAATAATAAGAACTTTTTTCTTGACTCAAGGCTAGTGTGCAGTTTGATGTTCGTCCGGATATATGTGTGTCCGGGACGTCCCCTGAGAGTGTGTCTCGGCTGCTGGGTGAGCTGGCGCTGTACGGCACACACTACCTGCGTCTCAGCCGCTTCTCCCTGAGCAGCACGAGTCAGAAGGGACTCGTCTTCCAGGTGACGCATGCTTTACTTTAGGACTGATCTAGGACCAGCATTTCACATCCTGTATGTTCTTTTCCTATAGCAACATGTTACACAGATGCTTGTGTGTGTGTTTTAGGCCTTCACAGGTGGGCTGCGGCGTTACCTGCATTACTACAGAGCGTGTGTGCTGAGCACGCCAGCCTCTCTCAGTCTCCTAACTATTGCTTGTCATTTCCGCAAACTGGGGCGTCAGCTCAGGTAAATCTTCACCCGAGTCACACAATCACGTGTAGTCCAGACAGCTGTGGTTTTAAATTGGCCATATGATGGATGACAGGTATTTTGCTTTGTATTTTTAAATAAAAGGGTCTAAACATGCAAATATTAACAATGCAAAACTCCTGCCCTATTCCATTGAGGTCATTTTTGGAAAGTGTCAAAAACGGTCATGATTTCACATTTTCACACTAGCTTCGGACCTGTGTGTGTGTGTGAGAAAATGTATCATATTTTTATACATATATTTTTTTATTTTAAAATTTTAATGCATATTTTATACATTTATAAAATTTACATATAAATATATTGTTTATGTAACTCGCATAAAATGGAAAATTCAAATTATGTATTATACTTTTAAAATATAAAATTTTATATTTAAATTATAAATGTAAATATTAAATTCATTCTGAAAATATTTACATGAATAATTTTTATTGTATGTTTATTTTATACGTGTGTGTGTGTGTGTGTATAATATATATATATATATATATATACAATGATAATTTTAAATATTCCATTTAAAAATATAATACATCATTTAAATATACAATCTTATGTATATATTTATATTTCATGTGTTCATATATACACACATATATTAATATATTATGTATATATTTAAAGAATTCTTTTCAATATTACATTTTAAAAATATATGTTAAATTTAATTGTGTATATTCATATTTTGTGTTTAAAACGCCATGAATTCTTTAAATATATACATAATATATT
>NW_015506241.1:54317-81568 GCF_001515645.1 Sinocyclocheilus grahami | reverse complement strand
ATATGAACACACAAAATATAAATATATACATAAGACTGTATATTTAAATCATGTTATATTTTTAAAATGGAATGTTTAAAATTATCATTGTAAAAATTAAATTAATAAATGTATAATTTATGTGTAGATATGTTGATGTATTTAATAGTGTGTGTATATATATATATACACACACAAAATATAACTATATAAATACAAAAGAATAGATTTAAAATATATATTAATTTATATAATAAAATAATAAATGTAAATATATCATGAATGGGGTCATATGATGCGATTTCAATTTTTCCTTTCTCTTTGGAGTGTTACAAGCTCTTGGTGCATAAAGAAGATCTGTAAAGTTGCAAAGACTAAAGTCTCAAATCCAAAGAGATATTCTTTATAAAAGTTAATAGTCAGCCACACCTACCTAAAACGGCTCGTTCCCTTTTATTCTCACTGTAGTATTGTTGATGCTGCAGCCATGTCCTGAAGATGCTGTGTGCTTCGTTGTGAAAGCGAAACTACTTTATTTGGTCTTCCAAAAGAGGACGATATCTGCTTTGTCATGCCTGGAGCTGATCAGTGCTGGTCGCTGAAGGAATACATCAACTTTCACCGTGGACAAAGCGGAGTCCAGCCCACCTCAGCTCACTCTATCCCAGCCTCAGCGCACGCTTAAGCCGGGGCTTCCTCTCACGCTAGGCCGCTGTGTGTTTCGTTGTGAAAGCGAAACTACTTTGTTTGGTCTTCCAAGAGGACACGACTACAAATCAGTGGTTAAGTTGTATTTACAACACTGTTCCAGAACAGTTTAACACAAATATTCAGATGTGTGCAGCATATTTTATGGTGGACTGTTTACTGATCCTGGGAGAGTAACGTTAGACTACAATGCCGGCTGTTCTGACTCACGTAAGTACATTTTAATTTAAACGATTTGCCACTGATGATTCAAACGTGAGTTTTGAGCAGTGTAGAGTAGCACTTGTTGTTTGTCATTTCTCCGATCACAAATGCAGACAGAGTTTTATGTTTACACGGCGCGATGCAATGCAACGCAACGCGTAAAAAGACAGTGTAAGTCATTATAATCAGTAATTATGTCCCCACTGGATGCAACAAATGCCTCGTTTATAATGAGTTTTAATGTTGTCTCGTCGCTCCAGCCGGGACACGGCATCAACAGTATGTGAGGGGCGTAACATTTCCGTCACACGCTTGAGGTATTCAGCCAATCACAACGCACTGGATAGCTGGCCAATCACAGCACACCCCGCTTTTCAGACCGATGAGCTTTGTAAAAATCGACGCGTTTCAAAAAGGAGGGGCATAGAGGAGAAACAATAATGTACAGTATGTGGAAAATAATGTGTTTTTTGAACTTTAAACCACATAAACACAAAATAATGTTCTTTTTAGCAGCATCATATGACCCCTTTAATATATTTAAATGTATAATTTATGTGTAGATATGTTGATATATTTAATAATGTGTGTGTATATATATATTCACACACAAAATATAACTATATAAATACAAAAGTATAGAGTTAAAATATATATTATTTTATATAATAAATGTAAATATATCATGAATTAATAAAAAAAATGTTTTGTGTTGGGGCCAGTGGTCTGGGTGTTATTATTTTCGGACATCAAGAGAAGAACAGCAACATAAATAGATTAGTCTTTAAAATGAGTTTCAGCAGCTGTTAACCATTGTGTTTGTACGTGTGCATGTGTGTGTTGATCAGGTATCTGTCAGAACTGTGTTGTGTGGATGGAATCGGAGGCGTGGGACGAGCGACTTTCCCCGTGGTAAGAAACACTCTCGTCACACACTTTAATTCTTCTGTCAGAGACATCAGCTTTGAAGTGGAGTTTGAAGACATTGTTTTCAGCTCAGAAGTGTTGTAGACAGGTGGCTGTTGCAGGTCTGCGGTGGTGTTTGTGTTATTAGCAGTGTGATGTGTGTGTTTAGGGTGTAAAGCTGCTGTCGTGTCTGTATAATGAAGCTCAGAGTAACTGCAGTAATGAGAATCATCCGGTGCTGCTGTCACTGCTGAAGAGCAGCTGTGAGCCGTACACACGGTGAGAAACTCATCTCCTCCTTTCGCTTTTTATTTATTTATCTATTATTCAACTCCGGAAGGTCACTTAAGAGCAGAGTGGTTTTTGACACCCTATATTTTCCGAGTGATGGAGTCCATGAAATGGTGGTGAGATACTGTAGTGTCACAATGAGTCCTGCCCACCTCAGCTCACTCTATCCCAGCCTCAGCGCACGCTTAAGCCGGGGCTTCCTCTCACGCTAGGCCGCTGTGTGTTTCGTTGTGAAAGCGAAACTACTTTGTTTGGTCTTCCAAGAGGACACGACTACAAATCAGTGGTTAAGTTGTATTTACAACACTGTTCCAGAACAGTTTAACACAAATATTCAGATGTGTGCAGCATATTTTATGGTGGACTGTTTACTGATCCTGGGAGAGTAACGTTAGACTACAATGCCGGCTGTTCTGACTCACGTAAGTACATTTTAATTTAAACGATTTGCCACTGATGATTCAAACGTGAGTTTTGAGCAGTGTAGAGTAGCACTTGTTGTTTGTCATTTCTCCGATCACAAATGCAGACAGAGTTTTATGTTTACACGGCGCGATGCAATGCAACGCAACGCGTAAAAAGACAGTGTAAGTCATTATAATCAGTAATTATGTCCCCACTGGATGCAACAAATGCCTCGTTTATAATGAGTTTTAATGTTGTCTCGTCGCTCCAGCCGGGACACGGCATCAACAGTATGTGAGGGGCGTAACATTTCCGTCACACGCTTGAGGTATTCAGCCAATCACAACGCACTGGATAGCTGGCCAATCACAGCACACCCCGCTTTTCAGACCGATGAGCTTTGTAAAAATCGACGCGTTTCAAAAAGGAGGGGCATAGAGGAGAAACAATAATGTACAGTATGTGGAAAATAATGTGTTTTTTGAACTTTAAACCACATAAACACAAAATAATGTTCTTTTTAGCAGCATCATATGACCCCTTTAATATATTTAAATGTATAATTTATGTGTAGATATGTTGATATATTTAATAATGTGTGTGTATATATATATTCACACACAAAATATAACTATATAAATACAAAAGTATAGAGTTAAAATATATATTATTTTATATAATAAATGTAAATATATCATGAATTAATAAAAAAAATGTTTTGTGTTGGGGCCAGTGGTCTGGGTGTTATTATTTTCGGACATCAAGAGAAGAACAGCAACATAAATAGATTAGTCTTTAAAATGAGTTTCAGCAGCTGTTAACCATTGTGTTTGTACGTGTGCATGTGTGTGTTGATCAGGTATCTGTCAGAACTGTGTTGTGTGGATGGAATCGGAGGCGTGGGACGAGCGACTTTCCCCGTGGTAAGAAACACTCTCGTCACACACTTCAATTCTTCTGTCAGAGACATCAGCTTTGAAGTGGAGTTTGAAGACATTGTTTTCAGCTCAGAAGTGTTGTAGACAGGTGGCTGTTGCAGGTCTGCGGTGGTGTTTGTGTTATTAGCAGTGTGATGTGTGTGTTTAGGGTGTAAAGCTGCTGTCGTGTCTGTATAATGAAGCTCAGAGTAACTGCAGTAATGAGAATCATCCGGTGCTGCTGTCACTGCTGAAGAGCAGCTGTGAGCCGTACACACGGTGAGAAACTCATCTCCTCCTTTCGCTTTTTATTTATTTATCTATTATTCAACTCCGGAAGGTCACTTAAGAGCAGAGTGGTTTTTGACACCCTATATTTTCCGAGTGATGGAGTCCATGAAATGGTGGTGAGATACTGTAGTGTCACAATACATGCACAATACAGATTCTCTGCTATTATTTACTCGCCTTCATGTTGGAATAAACCCGTATGCTGTTATTTTTCTTGTGTGATGTGAATGGAGAATCATCATGTATAGAAGATATGTCTGTCAAGTCCCAAAAACAAAATTGATAATCTAATTGATTAATACAATTCTTTTTTATTTTAATAATTAATTCATTTTAGCCTCCCTGTAGCTCAAACAGTAGAGCATGTCACTAACAATGCCAAGGTCATGGGTTTGAAAAGAAGTAGCCTATACTTTTTTAGTGTAAAAGCATGTGCATAAATGTGAATGTTTAATCAAAAACTTTTTTATAGTTGGATAGTTTAGCCTAGTTAGTCTACAGTATAATGTAGCTTTCAATAAAAACAGTGGTTGTCTTGTGGTATGTTCTTGTTTTGATGGCTAACTAACTATGTGTGTAGGTTTGTTTCAGACTGGGTGTACAGTGGCATCTTCCGTGATGTATATAAAGAGTTTATGATCGAGGTCAATGAGGATTATCTGACCTACAGAGGTGAGCTTCTCAGTCTCGTGCTTTAATTTAGTTGAATGTTAAATCCATCTGTTTTCTGCTGCATTATTGTGGATTTCTTGTATTATCTTGATTGTGTGCAGTTACATCAGTGATAATGGCAGACCTGCCAACCTGTACGCATTTTGCCTAGCGGATACGCATTTTGACCTCAAAGTACACTGGTACGATTTGTCACACTAAACTACGCAAAAAAACTGGTGACGCCTCCATCCACGTGCAGTATTCAAAACAAGCAACAGAAAAAGATGAAGAGTTCAACTAATCAGAGCGTTTTTTTTAGGTTTTGCTTTTAAATTTCCATGCGTTTTATTTCTCTCCAAGCTGGCTCTGTTTGTGTGTCTGTGAGTTTGCGCGCTGAGATGAAAAAAACGCCTGCATCTGAAAAAGCAACACACGCCCAGCATCTTCCCTTGTAATGACTAAACCTTTTGACCAACAACAAAAAAGAATATTATAACATTCTTTTACTGCACAACATCAGACAAATATTGAAAATAATTTCCCTCTTGATCTGATGTGGCTTCTTATTACAGAATGACGCAGAAATAAATTCTACACTGGACTAACGGCTAAGTCGATTATCGGATTATAAATAGCATTATGTTATAAAATCTATATATAATCTAACATTACTTAATTATTAAAATACTCGAGGTGGTTTTAAGAACACAGATAAACATTGTCGCAGTACAGTGTTTATTATCTTAATGTTCTTTTTGAATGTCATCATTCAAAGCGTTTCTGTCTTTTATTCAGTTACAGCAATAGCTGGCTGTTTTTGTCCATATTAGGGATTTCATGGAGCGTCCTGAGTTCTATTTCTTCTATAATGTATATTGTAGCATTTAATAATAGCGAAAAAGAACTAAACCAAAAACTGTGGTAAAAAATGTTCAAAACTGAGGTATTTATTGAACCGTGGGCTAACTGTATTGTTGCATCCCTACTTTTTACTCTAAAACACAGGAATATCACAAACTGAGTGCAGACCCTGATTATTAACCTAAAAAATATTTAACATTAAATCTAGCATGTTAAATATGTCCTCCCCAAATCATTAAGACATTAAGTAAAGATCATGTTCCATGAAGATATTTTGTACATTTCCTACTGTAAATATATCAGAACTTAATTTTTGATTAGTAATATGCATTGCTAAGAACTTCATTTGCACAATTTTAAAGGCGAGTTTCTCAATATTTTTTTTTTTTTTTGTGCCCTCAGATTCCAGATTTTCAGATAGTTGTATCTCGGCCAAATGTTGTCCTAGGGCTGGACGATATGGCCAAAATTGATATCACGATATATTTCTTAATTTCGGTCGATACGATATAATTCCGATATCGATATGAACACTATTAAAAAAGTCTCATAAAAACGGCCAAGAACGGCCACACAGGTTGTCTGTACCTACAAACTTATGAAAAATTTATTTGCCAACTCTATGAAACCTACTCCTATAAAACTATATAATATTTTAGGGGAAAAAAATGGCGCAAATAAATAAATGTTCACGTTTTATTGGTATTTAGCCTTCATACAAACAAGAAATGTGAAATCGGTGTCAAATAAATCTCAGACTCTCCTTATTAATATTAATATATCACGATATATTTCTTAATTTCGGTCGATACGATATAATTCCGATATCGATATGAACACTATTATAAAAGTTTCATAAAAACGGCCAAGAACGGCCACACAGGTTGTCTGTACCTACAAACTTATGAAAAATTTATTTGCCAACTCTATGAAACCTACTCCTATAAAACTATATAATATTTTAGGGGAAAAAAATGGCGCAAATAAATAAATGTTCACGTTTTATTGGTATTTAGCCTTCATACAAACAAGAAATGTGAAATCGGTGTCAAATAAATCTCAGACTCTCCTTATTAATATTAATATTTTTTACTTCAAACTATAGGCTAACATACCAGTCAAAAGTTTTTGAACAGTAAGATTTTTACAGAAGTTTTTTAAAGAATTCTCTTCTGCTCACCAAGCCTGCATTTATTTGATCCAAAATACAGCAAAAACATTAACATTTTTGAAATATTTTTACTATTTAAAATAACTGTTTTCTATTTGAAAATATAATGTATTCCTGTGATTTCAAAGCAGAGCTTTAGCATCATTACTCCAGTCACATGATCCTTCAGAAATCATTCTAATATTCTGATGCCATCTAAACTATTCTGAAGACAGTCGGTTCCCTTCAGAGATACATTCATATAAAACACCCGCGACGCGTTTTGATTTTGAAACGTGCAGTGCTCATGTTTATTCAACGAAGTCAAACGCCACAAATAAATCAATGTATGGGAAACTGGTAATGTATATCGAAATATCGGAAATGTGTTTAAAAATCATATCACCGTTATTGAAAAAAATTATATCGTGATACATATTGATATTGAATTATTGTCCAGCCCTATGTTGTCCTATCCTAACAAATCATCAAATCACCATACATCAATGGAAAGATTATTTATTCCGCTTTCAGATGATGTATAAATCTCAATTTCGGAAAAATGTACCCTTATGACTGGTTTTGTGGTCCAGGGTCACATTTATGCAAAACCCCTTTAAAAATGAATGAATCTGTTTCCTCAGATAAGAACTTTTGGACGCAGGGCTACACTCTGATTTCGTGTGATGCAGAGGACTGTGTGCCGGTGTTCCTCAAACACATCGCCAATGACGTCTACGTCTGCGGGAAAACAATCAACCTGCTGAAAATCTGCTGCCCACAGGTGCGTCTCAAACGCTTTATAATGCTTCATATAAACTGCTGCTCAAAAGCTTGAGGTCCGTAAGATTTTTTTATATCTTATGCTCATCAAGGCTGCATTTATTTGATGAAAAATTCAATAAAAACTGTAATATTGTTTTTATTATTACGATTAACTGTTTTCTATTTTAATATATTTTAAAATGTAATTTATTCCTGTGATCAAAGCTGAATTTGCAGCATCATTACTCCAGGCTTCAGTGTCATGATTCTTCAGAAATCATTCTAATATGCTGATTTGATGTTTAAGAAATGTTTCTTATCATTATATATAGTGTTGAAAACACATTGTGCTGCTGAATATTTTGGTGGAAACTGTAATACATTTTTCTAGGATTCTTTGATTAATAGAATAGCACAGCATTTTTTTTTTAATATAAGTATTTTATTACATTATAAATGTTTTACTGGCGATAATTACAACATCGGAAGTTCCGTCTAACTCCCATCTGTTCATTGAACAGCACTACATCTTCTGGTCAGATGTACCAGTGCCCAGGATCGCGGTGACATTTTCCCTGCAGGAAGTAGAGGAGATTGAGAGAGACTGTGCGGTGTATCGCGGACGAATGGAGACGATCGCTAGGCACAGCGCCATCAGCAGAGAGGAGCAGGTACTGCACCTGTCATCATGCTGATTGAATGATTTTTATGGAGATGTTGATATGTTGTAAATTAATGATGAGGTTTTTAGAATAGCTCATCCAGGTTAAATGTTTATATGTCTACAGTATGCTTGCTGAATTCAGAGCCAATAATGGTGGAGAGCCAGTACTGTTGGCATGGCAACAGATGAGATTTTAAAAGCCAGTCCATTAACCCAGTTTCATCAGGACACTCTGACCTGGGATAAAATCTGTTAAATTGTTTTGCACTGAAGTCTGTCTTATTTCATTTTCCCCACTCTCTCTCTCTAACTTGTGTTTTGTCAGGCTATGCGGACTGAACAGGCCCGACAGGAGCTCATTAATCAGGTCAGAGTGTCAGCGGCCAAGACCCTGGAGAAAATCAGAGGTCAGAAATCTGTCCCTTCAAAACCCACGCACGCACACACACACACACCTGATGCTGTTAGCAGCTTCTGTCTGGCTAAAATTAGTCTTGCGTAGCCAGACTTGACTTTCATCATAGTTCCCTGTCCCAAATAGCACCCTTCTAAATTATAAAATGAGAAATGGGAGGTTCTGTGGGCCTGCAAGTTCTCGTTGAGTGACCCATTTGGGACAGAACCACATTGCTGATTATCCTGGCCAAAAGCCATTCACTTAGACAGGGAAGATCTGACTGATATGTAACAGGGTTTTTATTGTTAACTAACACTAAACCATAAAAAGTATTACTTGAAATAAAATAAACATTAACTGAAATAAAACATTAAATGTATTTTATTTCATGTAGATGCCAAGGCAATTTTTTAACTAAAACTAAATATACTAAAACTAAAACCTAAAAAAAACTATATAGACATGCTAGACAAAAAATAAAAACGATTACAAAAACACAATAAAATGACATTTATTTAAAAAAAAAAGGCTAAAATACAAGGACTAAAATAAATAAAACTAAACTAATATGTAATAAAAACTATACATAGTTTTAAAAAAAACAAATAAAAATGACAGACTGATCAAATTACTCAAATTTCTTATGCGCATTTTAAGTACTAAAATAACTCAAATTAAATTATCTAAAACTCTATAGACACTGAAAACAAATAAAAATGACAAAAAATAAAAAAAAAATGCTAAAATGATCAAATAACAAAAGTACTGAAGAAAAACTAAAACGTAATACACTATATAAAGATACTTAAAAAAAAAAAACAATAACTTTTTTAAATGACATATTTAGACATAAAAATAATAAATAATAAAAATTACCAAAAAAAAAATCTCATTAAAAATGTACCACAATTTCAACTAAATTAATCAGGAATGAAACATTTTGCTTAGAAACTAGTTTAAATACTAAAATAACAAAAACTAACACTGATATGAGTAGTTTTTTTTATGTAAGGAGGACACACAGCTGTTCTCCTCGCAGAGGTCAAGTATTAATTATCAGGACGAATAGCTAGAGAGAATTCCTCCCCACAGAGACAGATGAATGGAGATTTCAGCTGACGCCCCACTTTTCTCGCTCTCGCCCCCTGCAGGTCACCAGGTGTCGCAGCGTCTGGCAGAGGAGGCCCAGAAGAGAGAGCGATTTGAAGAGATGAAACAGCAGCTGGAGCTCGACCAGGAGGTGAGAAGCATATTAATAACCCTTCAGTAAAACCATCTTCAGCGGTTCTAACTTGTATGGATGTGGTTTCAGTGGCGTAGTGCTGTGAGACTGAAGGAGCAGGAAGACGATTTCGGTTATGCTCGAGAGCTCAGAGACCGTGAGCAGAGGCTGCAGGCCCTTGAGGAGCAGCTGGAGCGCAGGGCACGGTGGGCGGCATACAGTAACAATCAGAAAAAAAGAGCGATTGAGGCTGTAGGGCAGCAGTGACCGCCCACAGGAAGTTTATTTCCCATTCATGCATTTGAGCAATTTATTCAGTAAAGCATTCTGAGCCATGAACCAAAACAAACAGTTCTCAGATGAATCATAACATTAAAATTTTGGACTCAAACCAAAGAAGTATTTAAGAAAAAAGACAAAGGTACAAGATTGTGTACTTTTTTTTTTTTTTTGATGAGGGAATGAACTACTCATCCTATAGGGCATTGCAAATGACATAATCAAATGAAAAACAGTGGTAAAATGTAAAACTATTGACTATACATAATTTGTTATGGTTGGTATTACACCTAAAATTTGGCAATTAAAGACTTTTTTAAAAAAAATTATAAATAAAGTGGAAATTGCACTGACTTTTAGCTTCACATAGTGTCGTATCACCCTCAGAGCTCATGGTAGGTCTGTCTTGAAAAGTTCATGTTATCAATAAAAATCTATTTCACTGTGAAGAAAATTTATAGGATTTTTTGCACTGTTGCACTTTATAAAAGGACTCAAATATCCAGAGAGATCAAAGACATTTATTAAATGATGTATTTTCTGTGTGTGTTCAGGATGGATCTGATCACTCAGTACAGTCAGTTATCAGAAGCCGCTGCAAGACGAGAGCTCAGAGCCATGTGGAAGGTGCAGAGGATGAAACTCGACGAGCGCAGAGTGAACTTCCTGCAGCAAGAACAACAGAATGTACAGGTCTGATATCATGCTTCAGAGTTTTTTTTATTGTTATTATTTGTCATTTTTTCAGTTTCCAATAACTTATTTTATTACAATATATTTATAGATGTTATTTATATTTTAAAAAAAAATGCTTTTTTGCATTTTAATAGAGATTTTTAGTACCTGTTTAGTATCTTACTTTGCTATTGTAATAGTGATATTATTATACATTTATTTTTTACAAAAAATTTTAATAACAGTATAATTTTAATTATAGAAATAATACAACTATAATCTTACTTGTGTCATATGAAAGTCTCCCGTTCTCATTTTATGAACCATCCTTTCTGAGTTCCTTAAACTTTTAACTGACTGATAGTTGTATTTCAGCAGTTAGCCAAGGATATGTGTGCATTTGCCATTAAAGTACTATTTTGAAGTGATGGATAAGGGAAAATCTTTATGTCTGAGGTGCTATAATTTATGTTCAGGCTCTTCTGGAGAAGTTTCCTTTAGGTCAGGAGGGCCCCCCTCCAGAAATATCCCAAATGCTACAACCTGCACAACTACACGCTGAGGTCTGTGTGCTGTTCTTTAAATATACTCATCTATAGCATAATAAATTCAACCTACTCCAATGCTGTTTTAATTGTTTTAATTTTACCTCAGCTCTCTGAGCAGCAGAATCCACGAGAACAGCAAACAGCAAATCCTCCTCTCACAGAATCCTTTGCTCCTCCCTGCTCTCCTGCCATTGGTGAAACTCAAGCTCTTAAATCAGAGGAAATTGACATTGCTGACTTCCTCCCGAAGCCTCCATACGTCCCTGATAGTGGTGCCGTGACCCAGGCCCTCCACAACAATGGATCCGACCTCCTGCAATCCCCTCAGAAACCCCTCCCACAGCATCCACACCCATCGACCTCCCACATATGCGTTGGTGAAAACGTTTCGGAATTCCTGGAGTCTGTCCCCGTTCCTAATATAAATGGACAGGCGTCCAAGTCCAGCTTCCTATTGGGTCAGTTCACTTCAGAGGTGCCAGCAGGTCAGCCGAAGGCTAGTGTTCATGGACACCCTTCACAGAGCTCCGTGCAGCTGGGAGGCTCCACTGCCTCAGGGCGGAACAAGGGCCCAATACGCTCTAAGTCAAACACCCCTGCACAAACTACTCAAGAGCGAACATGTGAGGCAGAGAGCGATAGCCAGTGTACAGAAAAACAACCGACTGGAGATGAGACGGGAACACAGCCCTTGGCGGCCAGCACAGGTTCAGAGCCAAAGCAAGCCGCCCAGGAGCCAACAGAGGAAGCCAAGTCCTGTGAGAGTGTCAGCCAGCCCTCTCACTGTTCTCAGCCAGAGCAAGAACAATCTGTGTCTCTTCTCAGAGGCTTCCATGAGTCAGAGTCCGATTCTGATACAAGAAATAACAGCCATGCCTCTGATGCCCATATAAGCATTGGCGAACATGTTTCCAAGGTAACCACACCCATCCCCACACCTAACATCCATGGTCACGCCTCTGATGCCCATATAAGGATTGGGGAGCATGTTTCAGAGGTAACCACTCCTCTTCCCACACCTAACATCCATGACCACACCTCTGATGCCCATATAAGGGTTGGCGAGCATGTTTCAGAGGTAACCAGTCCTCTTCCCACACCTAACATCAATGGCCACGCCTCTGATGAAAATATAATGGTTGGCGATCGTGTTTCTAAGGTTATCACTCCTCTTCCCACGCCTAACATCCAAGGCCACTCCTCTGATGCCCATATAAGGGTTGGTGAACATATTTCTAAGGTTATCACTCCTCTTCCCACGCCTAACATCCAAGGCCACTCCTCTGATGCCCATATAAGGGTTGGTGAACATATTTCTAAGGTTATCACTCCTCTTCCCACGCCTAACATCCAAGGCCACTCCTCTGATGCCCATATAAGGGTTGGTGAACATATTTCTAAGGTTATCACTCCTCTTCCCACGCCTAACATCCAAGGCCACTCCTCTGATGCCCATATAAGGGTTGGTGAACATATTTCTAAGGTTATCACTCCTCTTCCCACGCCTAACATCCAAGGCCACTCCTCTGATGCCCATATAAGGGTTGGTGAACATATTTCTAAGGTTATCACTCCTCTTCCCACGCCTAACATCCAAGGCCACGCCTCTGATGCCCATATAAGGGTTGGTGAACATGTTTCTGAGGTGACCACTCTCATCCCCATGCCCAATATCCATGGCCATGCCTCTGACAGCCATATAAGGTTTGGTGAACATGTTTCTGAGGTGACCACTCCTCTTCCAATGCCTAACATCCATGGCCACGCCTCTGACGCCCATATAAGGGTTGGTGAACATGTTTCTGAGGTGACCAATCCTCTTCCAACACCTAACATCCATGGCCACGCCTCTGACGCCCATATAAGGGTTGGTGAACATGTTTCTGAGGTGAACAATCCTCTTCCAACACCTAACATCCATGGCCACGCCTCTGACGCCCATATAAGGGTTGGTGAACATGTTTCTGAAGTGACCAATCCCGTCCACACCGCTAATATTCACGGCCACGCCTCTGACGCCCATATAAAGGTGGGTGAGTTTGTGTCGGATGTTGCCTCCTCTCTGCCACGTTGGAGCAAATATGGTCATTCCTCTGACAGCACCCTTAAAGTGGGTTGTGTGATGCCCGATGCTGCCCCATCACCCACCCCTCTACCTGGCAGCTCTTTCGGTCATACATCTGACTCCACATTGACAGTCGGGTGTGTTGTCTCAGGCGTAGATCCTCAACCCTCTCCGTTACCTGGCAGTGCGTATGGACATTCCTCACAGTCCACCTTGGGTATCGGGTGTGTGGTTCGTAG
This sequence comes from Sinocyclocheilus grahami, assembly GCF_001515645.1. Classification (NCBI taxonomy): domain Eukaryota; kingdom Metazoa; phylum Chordata; class Actinopteri; order Cypriniformes; family Cyprinidae; genus Sinocyclocheilus; species Sinocyclocheilus grahami. The sequence goes on along the minus strand of NW_015506241.1, from coordinate 68,348 downwards.
GACTGAAACCACTCGACCCAGCTCTCTTTACAGCGGTGCCCACGGGCATTCGTCAGACTCTGCTCTGGGTATGGGCTGCATGGTTGGCGGGGTGGTGCCAGGGAGTTTGTACGGTGACAGGCCACCATCCAAATCTGACAGAACATCAGAAGATGCAGAAAATCCAGCCAACCCAGACATCCAGGGTGAGAACGCTGCTAAAAAAAAAAAACACTTAACAGCAGGTGCTACAGAATAAAATATTTAGCATCTTCAGCTGCTCTTAAAAACCTTCAGAATTTAAAAATAACTTTGCAAACGTAAAAAAAACTATAGAAAATGTTACAAATTTTAAATATTGACAAAAACATGAAGGTATATTTTTAGCCTATTAACCTGTAGTACCTCTCTTTAAAAACAAGATATATATATATATATATATATATATATTAGGTCTTTATGTTTTTTGTAGATGTCTGTTGGTCATACTCAAAGTGAATCCACTGTGGTTAATGATTTCATATTGTTTGTATTTGTAATGTTGTAAAGTAGCACCCCCTAGTGAGCTGTTCTCCCTGGATGAGGGACTGTCTGCCTGGGCTCTGGGACTGGGATTGTCCCCTAAAGAAAGTCCAGAGGATCGTTATCTTCTCAGCCTAGCCTTACAGTACCAAGTGGAGCAGTACCAGGACTCGTACGGCCTGATGAGTGAGTACCGGACCATCTGCCTTCATCATGAACCACTAGAGCTTTCTTTCTTTACGTCAGAAATGGAGAGGTTTGTGTTGTCGTTCCTGCTCTAGCTGCGGCTCCAGACTCTGAGCTGCTACTGCAGGTGACGTGGGGTCCGAACGGCCTTCCTGTAGACCCGTCCCTGCACCGGGCCACCGACGTCACTGCTGTTCAGCTCAACGAGATGATGCCACTTCCTGTTCTCATGAAACACTCAGTTACAACACCACTGATTACACAGTATGTACATTTATTTTCTGATTGATCACATTCTTTATTTGAGCTTTGCAAATTCGCTTATTAAAATCTCAGCATTTAGTGTAAATCATCCACCTAAATTTAATAAACACTTGTGTGATATTTATTTTTTATTTGTATTTATACCTTTGGCATGAAGGAGTCTTAGTTGGTTCAATGCAAAACAAACAGCATGATGAGTATAGTAAGATTCAAGAATAAATGACTTTTATGAGCCAGTTCTTTGAATTTGTGAGGCAAGTTATTGGTCTGAATCAGGGTTATTGTAGTTAACTAAAACTGAAACTAAGCTTAAAACCATTTTTGTTACTTAAAATAAATGTTAACTTAAAATATAAAAAAAAAACTTATTTCAGCTAGTTGCAAAGATTGTATTTCTCATTTTCATTTAGTTTAACAATGTACTAAAGCTGAAATAAAAATGTAAAAAAAATATATGTATAGACATATATTTAAAAAAGTAATAAAATAACAAAAACACAACAAAATTACTAAAACTTAAAAATGAAAACAGAAAATCCCAAAATTAAAACCGATTCAAAATATTTATAAATAATAGTAGTATATACTATTTATATCTATCTTTATATCTATATCTATCTATATATCTATGTACATATTTGTACATAAATATATAGTATTAATTTAATAGTTATTTTTAAGTGACATTATCAGTGTATTCATTCAAAAATATAAATCATATATATATATATATATATATATATATATATATATATATATATATAAAAATAAATAATCAAAAATATGAATGAAAATCAAAAAAATCTAATTGACAATATATATAACCATATATATATAATCAATATATATAAATCATCAAAAATATAAATGAAAATCAAAAAAATCTAATTGACAAATAAATAAACATTTTTAAACATTTTTAAATTCATGTTTTAAAAAATGTGTTGTGTAACGAACAGAGAAATTCCTTTATACTACAAAAAAAACTATTTGTACATTTGAATCTCTCTCTCTCTCAGTGTGTCTATGGTAAATAAGGCCGTGGTGGATTATTTCTTCGTGGAGTTGGGTGTGGAGAAGCACTTTGAGACACTCAGACATTTCCTGTTAATGGAGGATGGAGAGTTTGCCCTCTCTCTCAGCGATCAGCTCTTTGAAAAGGTCTGAACAGTTTTTCTATAAAATCTGATTAAAAATGACAAATGAAACATGTGAAAGATAACTAGATGCCTCTCGCTGAACTAACCATGCAGCATAATGAGGTCATGTGATGAATGTTGGAAATGCTTATCACTGTGTGTTGTGTTTAGCTGGGCAGTGGTCAGACGCCCGGTGAGCTGTTGACCCCGCTGGTGTTGAACTCCATTCTCAATAAGGCCTTACAGTACAGCGTTCACGGCGACAGCGAGCTGGCGGCTCACTTCACGTTTGCGTTGCGATACCTCCCTGAGATCTTCCATCCTCATGCACCAGACTCGCTGAACTGTCTCGAGCTCCGTTACAAGGTCAGAGACACCCACTGTGTTCATTTCTTCAGTTCCTGATGCAATATTTTCATAATCTCTCTCTCTCGTTCTGTCTGTAGGTGGACTGGCCGGTGAATATCGTCATCACAGACAGCTGTCTGAACAAATACAACAGACTCTTCTCTTTCCTGCTGCAGCTCAAACACATGGTGTGGTCCCTCCGAGACGTCTGGTTTCACCTCAAGAGAACGGGTGAGATTTCTGCCCCACTGTCTTTTCTGCCCCTTGTTGCACACCCAGTAAATGTATGAAACTCTGCACACAGATGAGTATGTTTCATTTCCAGTTCAGTCTCTTCATTTCTCATTTGCTGGTTATGAAAAAAGGTACTGTTTTTAAATCTGAATATATAGAATTCATTTAGGACAAAATTTAAGGTGTCCTTCATGGGTAACACAATCCCAAAATGCATTGCGATGAGCAAGTGGGTGGGAAGATTGCATTTGCAACCAAGTTGGTGGGAAGATAGATTTCAATGAATTGTGGAGTTTAAGTATGTTTTCACAAAACATTTTTATTAACATTACTTGTGGATCATTGTTAACATTTATATATTTGGGGGAAAAATCTAGCAAAAATAGTACTCTCTCTCTCTCTCTCTCTCTCTCTCTATATATATATATATATATATATATATACAGTATCTCACAGAAGTGAGTACACCCCTCACATTTTTGTAAATATTTTATTATATCTTTTCATGTGACAACACTGAAGAAATGGCACTTTGCTACAATGTAAAGTAGTGAGTGTACAGCTTGTATAACAGTGTAAATTTGCTGTCCTCTCAAAATAACTCAACACACATCCATTAATGTCTAAACCACTGGTCACAAAAGTGAGTACACCCAAATTGAAATGTGAAAAGTGAAAATGTCCAAATTGGGCCCAAAGTGTCAATATTTTGTGTGGCCACCATTATTTTCCAGCACTGCCTTAACCCTCTTGGGCATGGAGTTCACCAGAGCTTCACAGGTTGCCACTGGAGTCCTCTTCCACTCCTCCATGACGACATCACGGAGCTGGTGGATGTTAGAGACCTTGAGATGCTCAATAGGGTTTAGGTCTGGAGACATGCTTGGCCAATCCATCACCTTTACCCTCAGCTTCTTTAGCAAGGCAGTGGTCGTCTTGGAGGTGTGTTTGGGGTCGTTATCATGTTGGAATACTGCCTTGCGGCCCAGTCTTCAGTACGTCACAGTACATGTTGGCGTTCATGGTTCCCTCAATGAACTGAAGCAAACTGTTTGCAGGCTTTCTTGTGCATCATCTTTAGTCAGCCATGCAGACCAATTTGATGCAGTGTGCGGCGTATGGTCTGAGCACTGACAGGCTGAGCCCCCCCCCAACCCTTCAACCTCTGCAGCAATGCTGGCAGCACTCATACGTCTATTTCCCCAAACACAACCTCTGGATATGACGCTGAGCACGTGCACTCAACTTCTTTGGTCGACCATGGCGAGGCCTGTTCTGAGTGGAACCTGTCCTGTTAAACCGCTGTATGGTCTTGGCCACCGTGCTGCAGCTCAGTTTCAGGGTCTTGGCAATCTTCTTATAGCCTACGTCTTCTTTATGTAGAGCAACAATTATTTTCTTCAGATCCTCAGAGAGTTCTTTGCCATGAGGTGCCATGTTAAACTTCCAAGGGGACAGCAAATTTACACTGTTATACAAGCTGTACACTCACTACTTTACATTGTAGCAAAGTGTCATTTCTTCAGTGTTGACAAATGAAAAGATATAATAAAATATTTACAGAAATGTGAGGGGTGTACTCACTTCTGTGAGATACTGTGTGTGTATATATATATACAGGGTTCCCACGCTTCTTGAAAGTACTTGAATATCAGATGCATGGATTCAAGGCCTGGAAAGTACTTGAAAACAAATATAAGTCCTTGAAAGTGCTTGAATTAAATTTTAAATAAATTTTGTTTAGTAGAATGGTGCTATTTCAAAAATGGTCCTATATGCGCTGTCAAAGACAAAACAAAACTGCGCTAATGATTGGGGGTTGAGATAGGGTAGCGCGAGAACAAAACTTAGCGTGTAAGCTGATGCGCAGCCCTGCATGAACCTATGGAGAAGCAGTGCATTTGCGAATGAAAATTACTGAGTGCAACTTTGAAAAAAAATATTTAGGAGCACCAGTGCGACTGACCCGATCAGCATATTTGTGTTTGCGCTCAGGGGAGCTTCAAAGGTTTCTAACTTATTTACAACATGTTTTTGCTGCGTTGAGTAATGTATCAGACAAATCTGTTGATTCCTTGAACACAATGTTAATCAGAATCCACTCACTACTCAAACACCTGAGTTTTGTTCAGTGCTGAGTCCTGCAATCTCACGAATCCTCTCATTATTGCAAACAAAGTGTTGACGGTGTAAATAAGAGATTCATTGTGCAGGATAGGGAGCTTCGTCGATTATAATGGAACTTTATGAGATCGCGATGAGTGAGTGACAGCTTTTAATGATTATTAAGGGAGTTTGCAAATGTGATATTGATTTAATACAACAGTTCATTAAACAAGAAATGAATATTAAGCGAAAATAGTTTCAAAGTCACAGCTGAGCCACCGCGCATTTCCAAGCAAACACAGAGATGTTTCGTTTATGAATGAACGTGCATTTTTTAAACAAATCTGAATCAGTTACCCATTCATAAAGCCAGTCGCTTGCTTCATTCCTGAATTAATTAGTTGTTCGAACGAATCAATTGAATTAATGATTCAGTGATAAACGCAATGATTTGCCGCCACCTACTGGCAGTTTTACTTTCAGTTTTAAAGGATCTTTTCTGTTATTTAATTCATTTAATATTTCTATATTAAAAATTTTATATTTAAAATATTAACCTCAACATGAAGTTATGAATTTAATTCCACTCATGCCACCTCTGAGCTTCATTAAACATCTGATAATACACCTACAAGCCACTTTTGTGTTCTTCTGTGCCACCTCTGTGGCATTTTTAATTTTATAATTTTTTTATTTTATTTGAAAAGAAAAGTACTCGCAGAGCCCTGATTAACCACTTTTTATTAATTTAAAATTTGAGAAATTCTCTCAAATTTTAATCTTTTACAAGAATTACAGCAAAAACCAGTTTGATGCAAGAATAGATATTTTTATTAATATTTGAGAAATTGTATTTGAATATTACCAGTGTGAACTCGATTGACTTCAATGGATTTAATTAAGTTCCTTTGAACACGACTGCTCAAAGTGGTGGCTCGAAACCTACACATTCAAAACCTCATTTTTTTAATGTAAATGTTAAGTGTAAGTGAAAAGTTAAGTACTGTAACAGGTCATTCATGGATCCTTCAGGTGTCCTGGAGCGAGTTCACACACAAACTGAGCAGTGCCAACGACCTGGACGCCATTCACCGCACACACGCCGAATACCTCAACAGAGCCATCTTCAGGTGAGGACACAAACATGACATATTCACTTCATATACAGATATCTGGAGCAGGATATGAAACTGTAATGGTTCTTTTTTTTTTTACTCTCTCAGGGGTTTGCTGACGGAGAAAGCCGCCCCCGTCATGAACATCATCCACAGCATCTTTAGTCTGATCCTGAAGTTCCGCGGGCAGCTGATCGCGCAGCCGTGGGAGCTCCAGCAGGGGGAGCCGGTGCATCCCAGTTTCATTGCCATGCAGCAGTCCTACAACACCTTCAAATACTACTCCCGCTTCCTGTTCAAAGGTGAGCTGCTTCTACAGGTGTATACACTGAATGATCAGAGTTCTGTGACGGAACGATAAGATTAGAGCGTCACACCTGCCCATTCAGATACAGACAGATGTGTGCCTATACAGTCACCACAACCTGATATCAATTATATACATCAATTCTTTTTTTTTTTTTTGGACCAAGTAGATTTAGGGTGCTTTCACACTAGCACTTTTGGTGCGCACCCGGGTTCGATTGGATGATGTGAACGCTGTCTTCCGAACTCGGGTGCGCGCCCACGAACCGTACCCGAGTCCGCTTAAAAAGGGTGGTCTGGGGTACGGTTCCTGTGAACTCCAGTACGGTTCGCTGCTGATGTGAACGCAATCGTACCAAATCGCGGAAGTGAACCGCTATTAATGACGTATTGTTTGATTAAAAATGTGTGTTTCACTCACTTTCCTGACGAGCGTGACTGATACGCTGCAAACCGAGAGAGCTGTATATCTAATTTCTGTTCTCCTTCAGTATTCTTTAAAGGGGTGGTTCACTGTTTTTTTTCTAGGCTTGATTGTGTTTATGGGGAGCAGTCTAACATGTGTTAATGCTTCATTTGTTAAAAAACGCATTATTTTTCACATAATTTACCTTTATTCCACACCGCTCTGTCCCTTCTCTGAGAAACACGCTGATCATTTCCTGCTTTTATGAAGCCCCTCCCTCAGAAATACACGATGGGCTCTGATTGGTTAGCTACCCCAGTGTGTTGTGATTGGCTAAACCACCTCTAGCGTGCGTCTCTTCCTCTTCTCTAAAGCAGCGCAGCATGGCCTCACCCCCTTTTGGTGCATGTTCCCGGAGGCGGGGTTTATGTAAAATTCTGGGTTCTTGACGTAACGGACCCGGGAAGTAACTCGTTGTAGTCCCTTACCAGTCGTTTTTGTAGGCATTAAACTGCCAGAATTTGCATTGTTTGCATTGAACTTTCAGCTTCGTAACTTTGCAGATATTGTTTATGATCAAACGGCAACATTACACACTAACTAACATTAAAAAAGTGAAATCGCAATCAACCACCCCTTTAAAACATTTGCAGTACATTCAAGAACGTAAGACAGACGTAAGTGGCATTATGTACCAAAGCTTTAACAATACGAATGGTTCAAAAACGTAAATATATAAAAGTGCAGAGAGCAATGTTATGCATTTGCCGCCTTCGTTACTAAGCAACGGGGTAAACAGCTGCTGGCTTGATGACGCAAACGAACCGTGGTTCGGACCAAATAAAATAATATGAACGCAGTCCAGTGGGGGCAGGGGCAGGGGGAGGGGGAGCAATCGAACTCTGGTTAGGGTGCTTTCACACTAGCACTTTTGGTGCGCACCCGGGTTCGATTGGATGATGTGAACGCTGTCTTCCGAACTCGGGTGCGCGCCCACGAACCGTACCCGAGTCCGCTTAAAAAGGGTGGTCTGGGGTACGGTTCCTGTGAACTCCAGTACGGTTCGCTGCTGATGTGAACGCAATCGTACCAAATCGCGGAAGTGAACCGCTATTAATGACGTATTGTTTGATTAAAAATGTGTGTTTCACTCACTTTCCTGACGAGCGTGACTGATACGCTGCAAACCGAGAGAGCTGTATATCTAATTTCTGTTCTCCTTCAGTATTCTTTAAAGGGGTGGTTCACTGTTTTTTTTCTAGGCTTGATTGTGTTTATGGGGAGCAGTCTAACATGTGTTAATGCTTCATTTGTTAAAAAACGCATTATTTTTCACATAATTTACCTTTATTCCACACCGCTCTGTCCCTTCTCTGAGAAACACGCTGATCATTTCCTGCTTTTATGAAGCCCCTCCCTCAGAAATACACGATGGGCTCTGATTGGTTAGCTACCCCAGTGTGTTGTGATTGGCTAAACCACCTCTAGCGTGCGTCTCTTCCTCTTCTCTAAAGCAGCGCAGCATGGCCTCACCCCCTTTTGGTGCATGTTCCCGGAGGCGGGGTTTATGTAAAATTCTGGGTTCTTGACGTAACGGACCCGGGAAGTAACTCGTTGTAGTCCCTTACCAGTCGTTTTTGTAGGCATTAAACTGCCAGAATTTGCATTGTTTGCATTGAACTTTCAGCTTCGTAACTTTGCAGATATTGTTTATGATCAAACGGCAACATTACACACTAACTAACATTAAAAAAGTGAAATCGCAATCAACCACCCCTTTAAAACATTTGCAGTACATTCAAGAACGTAAGACAGACGTAAGTGGCATTATGTACCAAAGCTTTAACAATACGAATGGTTCAAAAACGTAAATATATAAAAGTGCAGAGAGCAATGTTATGCATTTGCCGCCTTCGTTACTAAGCAACGGGGTAAACAGCTGCTGGCTTGATGACGCAAACGAACCGCGGTTCGGACCAAATAAAATAATATGAACGCAGTCCAGTGGGGGCAGGGGGAGGGGGAGCAATCGAACTCTGGTTTGGACCAGGCAAGCGAACCAAGTGTGAAAGCACCCTTAAAATACAAAGAAAACAAAGTTATATAGAAAATATAAAGTATTAAAAATATATAAATATTTTTATTTTTATTAACATAAAACATTTATAGAAACATTTTCTTAACATTACAAAATATATTAATATTTTATATATATATATATATATAGGTATATGTGTGTGTGCGTGTATATATGTTTATAGATAGATACACACACACCCTAAAAAATTTTTTACATCAAAGATATATATTTTATATTTACTTTAAATTTAAATGTTCAAAAAAATAAACTGTAAAACTTTATTTATTCGAATTTATTTATAAGCATGATCTGCAATAATTCCTGGAAAATATACGTCAACTGTAAATTCATACCCTTTTGCTTGAAAAGCCTGGCAATCCGTGCAAAACATTACAGATTTATCATGTTCAGCCCATCCACACTAATGAGCATCTCAATGAATTCAGATTGTAAAATCTATTGGCATCTTTTTTTGTGGAGAATTAAACCACCAACCACATGACACTCTCTCTCTATTACTGCTGTCATATGCACAGTTTGCAAGACGAGGAGCCGCTGTAAAACTAACCAGATGGTGCAGTCTTTGGAAAACCTGGCTAAATAAATACTGTATTGTTGCCAACAAAGTCATCACAAATACAGCTTGTTCTTGAGCAGAGATTCATGCAAGCCAAATGTTCCATCAGGACGTTCAGACGTGTAATAAAACGCCTCTTCTGTAGTACTCCATCTTTTCTTCAACTCCTAAATGTCAGTCAAGAGATCTTGTATCCGCTCAATTACAGTACCTTAGTTTTACATGATCTTATTGCGCACTACTGAACAAGTATGTCAATTTGATCAGTCATATTTTAATAGGAGTTCAAATGAGTGTTTATAATGAGGCGGTTTCAGAATTTGAAAATCTTTTTTTTGTAAATGATACTTTCAAAAGAGCATGAAAAAGAAATGTTTTCATTTATGTGAGTTGAATGACTGTATTTATGTTTGTATTTTCTGCAGTGGTGACCAAACTGGTGGATAAAGGTTATCAGCCCCATCTGGAGGACTTCTTGTTGCGGATCAACCTCAATAACTACTACAAAGACTCTTGATTGTCCTGTGTGTTGAGTCCGAGTCCTCTAGACCTGCTTCAGTATGTATGGTGTGTGTGTATATATAACCAAAGCCAATGGCCACAATTGCCCGTAGCTGGTTTTCAGTGACAAACTCAAATCCATTTGCTCAGTATTGATGCTGTTCAGCATTTCCTGTTGTGATGTGTGCACTGATGCTTTTCTCCACAGAGGCTAGGCTATGTGATGTGTAAAATAAACAGTTTAATTTTCAGATTTCGTTCTCACGACTCATAAAGGAAGTTCGAAATGGTCAGAAAGCTTTATTAAAGTGTTTTACATTCTGAACAGATGTTACATGGGTTGAATCTAATAGACCAGTAGCTGCTGTGCTGAACAAGCAGTCACACATTCATGAATATTTTTATTTCTCGTCATGCTAAAGCTCATCGCAGGTTAAACTTCAGACGGTTACTGAGGCATATTAGAGTTTGAGAAACTTCAGGATCAGTTTCACTCCAGCACAATAAATGTAAACAGTTCAACGTCATTCACTAGCAAACAACTTTCAAGAACTCGGAGTTCAAGTTAAACCCTTCAGTTCACAAACGATTGTAGATAAATGAGTGTTTAATAAAGTGCTGATCCATCTGCTCGGAGGAGAAAAAGCCCTTCAGCACACAAAACAAAACAAAAACTAGAAAAATGATTTCATTTTGTTGCCAGACTCACCCTGAGATTATTAGTTTTTCCACAGAATGAATGTTAAAATATATGACGCAGTTGTTTTTCATCTACAGGATGTCCGAATTTCCTATTCGAGTTAATCTGTTCACTGTATTTTCTAGGTTATTAAATATAAACAGACAACAGGAAGTAAACTCAAACTTGTGGTTTTAAATGAGTGTTTTAAAAGCAATCTAAATTGCACGTAAAAAAAAAAAGTAGTGGAATTTTGTTTTGCATTCTGCTGAATCCCAATCTGCACAAAACAAATGTGAAGTACCGTATTGACCCGAATATAAGACGACTGAAAAAACGCGGTCGTCTTATATTCAGGGTCTAGACTTCGACATGTCAATAATACACCCACAACAATAGGTGGCGCCAAATACACATAAAACGAGTGTGCCATGAAATACGTCATGTAATGCGTGTTGTAAAGATCGCGAGTAAAAACTAAAGAAAAAGAAAAGCTTACAGCTGCATGAGTCGTGACTGTCACGTTAGCCTGATGGGACCAAACTCCCTTTGGGATTTTAAAACGTAAGACAATACCCAGATTTGAAGACTACAGTAAGATTTAACTTCTACTGTTAATAAGAGTTTGGTAGGCTACTATTAGACGGATAGCCTAAATGTCCTAATTCAGATGGGCTACCTGTTTTTTTTTTTTTAATGGTATATCAAAAAGTGTATATTTTTTTAAATTTGATTGTTGGTACATTTTACCAGTTTTTACCATACGTTCAAAACAAAAATTAAAATAGGAAAAATATGCAATATGAAAATAATTGAAGACAAAATGTGTTCTACCGAGAAAAAACAAGATTTGATTTTTAAAAAAAGGCTTTTTCCAAAAGGGACATCTGGAAAAAGTGGGGTCGTCTTATAATCAGGGTCGCCTTATATTTGGGCCAATACGGTACATTTATGTAACAAGTTGAAAAATTGCATCCATTTAATCATAATATCTGCATGTAAGCATTAGCATCTAACTTAATTACCTTAAAGGAATGGTTCACCCAAAAATAAAAAAAACTAGCTAAAAATGTTCTCATTCTCAGGCCATCCAAGATGTAGATGAGTTTTTCCTTCATCAGAACAGATTTGGAGAAATGTAGCATTACATCAGTTGCTCACCTATCCTTCATCAGGAGCATCTAAAACTGGGTAAGTGCTAAACGAATCAACGCGTTCACTCAATCACCTGTTGTCTTTCCTTCATTAATCTGTCTGGAGATGCGAGAGGGAGGACAGGAGAACAGCAGCAGGAAATGGGAGTGTGTGTGTGTGTGTGTGTGTGTGTGTGTGTGTTGTGTTCAGATCAAGCCTCTGACTCCTGCTCGTCCGGTCCGGCCACTTCCACTGCGTCTCCCGTCTCGCTCTCCAGCAGCAAAAACTTGCCATCGTTTGTCAGAGGCATCGACTTCATCAGCTGGGCCAGAGCTTCAGGGTCCTGATGAAGAGTCGAGGTTCAAGTCATGAAAATCACAAGGGGAAAATAAAAAAAACTACTCCCTAAAAAAAAAAAAGTCTGCATAACCTATGAAAGAAAATGTAGCAACTACACCTTGGAAATGATCTTTGAATGTAGCTGTAAAAAATGTGTATAAAACAATAATATTCTAACCCAATGCAATCCAAATTAATCAATACACGTTTAGAAATATTTACATGTATATATAAATATCTACATTAAACAATCTTCATTTAGTCTTAATATATTTTAATATAAATTCACATAAAATTACTATTAATATTCATTTATTTATATACTATTATACTACTATATTGATCATTTTTAATATAAATAAAATATATTCTAAACATGAAATACGATATGTATAATATTTGTATTATTTCATATAGTATTACTATTGATAAGTTTGAATATTAATACATGTTATAAGATTATACTAATATATTCATAATTTAAAAAATTTGTTGATTTAAAGACTTATATTACTATAATTAAATATGTCACTATTGATAAAAATGAACATTAAAATATTTAATATAATATACTAATATCAATTTAATTTTGTATTTGTAAATTTGTATATTAATGTTTTGTTTTAAAATATTTTTACATTTTCAAATTGACTTAACAGTCTGTCAATATAGTATTTCAAAGAATACCATGGTAAATATTCTGTTAATCTTTTGTTAGTGTTTATGTTTTCACAGTGAAATTTTACAGAATATATTTTATGCAAATATATAAAGGCTGTCAAATCGATTAATCCCGTGATATGTTTGTCGTACAGAAGTTTGGGATCAGTAAGACTTGTAATGTTTTTTAAAGAAGACTTCTGCTCATCAAAGCTGCATTTATTTGATCAAAAATACAGAAAAAAACAGTAATCTTGCAAAATGTTATTACAATATAAAATAATGGTTTCTATTTTAATATCCTTTAAAATATGATTTATTTCTGTGATGCAATGCTGAATTTCCATCAGCCATTAATCCAGTAGTGTCACGTGATCCTTCAGAAATCATTCTAATATGCGGATTTATTATTAGAATTATCAATGTTGGCAACAGTCGTGCTGCCAAATGTTTTTTTGGAAACTGCGATACTTTTTCAGGATTCTTTGATGAATAAAAAGTTCAAAAGAACAGCATTTATTCAAAATATAAATCTTTTCTAACAATTTAAATCTTTTGCCATCACTTTTTAAATTTTTTTAAGTAATAAATCAATAAAACACATCCTTGCTGAATAAACGTTTTATTTCTTTCAAAAAAAGAAAGAATAGAAATTTACTGACCCCAAACTTTTGAACTGTAGTGTATATTGTTAGAAAAGATTTCTATTTAAAATAAATGCTCTTCTTTTTAACTTTTTATTCATCAAAGGATCCTGAAAAAAAGTATCACAGGATCCAAAACAATATTAAGCAGCACACGTTTCCAGCACTGATAATAAATCGGCATATTAGAATGATTTCTGAAGATCATGTGACACTGAAGACTGGAGGAATTATGCTGAAAATTCAGCTTTGCAGCACAGAAATAAATTACATTTTAATGTATATTAAAATAGAAAAACGTTTTTACATCATAATAATATTTCAAATTATTACATTTTTTCCTGTATTTTTGATCAAATAAATGCAGCCTTGATGAGCAGAAGAAACTCCTGTAAAAAAACATTAAAAATCATTCTGACCCCAAACTTTTGACCGGTAAAATAAATAAAAATGATTTATATTATAATATAAATATATACAGTGGGTACGGAAAGTATTCAGACCCCCTTAAATTTACTTAAATGATTTTAGCAAATGGCTGCAATATAACAAAGAGTGAAAAATTTAAGGGGGTCTGAATACTTTCCGTACCCTCTGTATATATATATATATATATATATATGATATATTTTATAATATAAATATATTTTTAAATATATACGTGTGTGTGTGTGTGTGTGTGTATATATATACTGTATATATATATATATATACACATACAGTAGACAAACATATCACGCAAACACTTATTTTGGATGCGATTAATCGATTTGACAGCCCATATATATATATACATATACATATATATATAT
>NW_015506241.1:41885-54196 GCF_001515645.1 Sinocyclocheilus grahami | reverse complement strand
ATATATATATATACATATACATATATATATATATATATATATATATATATATAAGTAGCAGCCTATATTATTTCCAGCAGAAAAGTTTTCTTCTAAAAAACAAAACAAAAAGCAGCACATTATAGACAATAAATTGGTTGTGAATGGTTGTAAAATGGCAGATTTTAATCTCTGAACATCAGATGTTATGTTGTGGTTTTACCTTCTTTGCCTCGGAGATCTCCTTCCCCAGGTTTATCGTGTAACAAATCTGAGAAGAAACAGCAGAAATTCAAGCGTTAGTCTGATATTAATTATGCGATGTCAGCGTTATGGTTTATGATATCAGACTGACCTTCTCTCCTTCAGTGTTGCTCTCAAACACGAACACGCTGAAGGAGGGCTGATCCTCGCCTCCGTTACTCCAGTCACTCCCCTGCAGAACAAACCCCATCAGCCTGCTGTTCTCCTGATGGGCGGCAAACTGAGTCACGTCCTTCAGCTGGAACTGACACACACACACACACACAACTGAGATGTTTCTGCTGTTGAGCAGAGAGATGCCATCGCTGATGTTTGGCTTCACTGACCGCACGCAGTCTTATTAATAAATCAACACTTACACTGATTTTGGTGACTTGTGTCTGTGGATCGATCAATCTGTTGAGACACAAAAACATTTTGGAGCTCCCTGAGCATCCTGCACAAATATAAATATGTGAAACAGAGTCCAGGTCAGAGGTGAGACAGCAGACGCACCTGATGCAGGTACTGGTGACCATCAGGTGGGATTCGGTGGTTTTGAAGATGTTGTGAATTGCGCGAGCGGCAAGAACCTGCCTCATGGCTTCATAGATCACTTCCTGTGTGTGACCGGCCCGAACGGCCATCGAACCCAAGAACCGCACGGCAAACACCTGCTGCAGGAGCGAATCTGGGATATTTGACAGAAAATAAAAGGAACGAGAGAAATTATATTTAGCAAAAAGATTATCCTACTTTAGGAACATAATGTGTAATAATAACATTTCTTACCACATTCTCATAACCATATCATGATGTTTTGAATGAATTCAAGTTTGTATATATTTATGTTTGTGTGTGTATATATATATATAATGTATAATACATAAAATAGATAACTTAATTCATAATCATTAAAATTACTTAAAAATATATATTTTTTTCTTCAATTCTTCTTTATTTAATTAAAAAACATAATTAATAAGGATGGTACATATAAACATAATTAAGTAAAATAAAAAGTAGTACTTTTTTTTGCTAGTGTTTTATTTACTTCCCCAGTGTGTTGAGTAGAAATGTGCTCGTCTCACCGTGTGTGTCATCATCCTCCGTCTCACCAAAGGGGTTTGTGCGTCTGACAGAAAACAAGCCGTTATAACAGAGCAGAGACAGTAAAACTATAAACACACAAACACAGGCCATAAAATGATAAGCTTATATAAACACTTCACAAAAGGCCAAACGGTTTATCATAAACTCTTCATGTGCTCAGCTGGTGTTTGACCTCTGACCTCGCTCCAGCTCGGTTCTGGTCCAGGAACTCGGACACGGGCAGCACGATGTCAAACTGGATTGGTGTTCCTGGGACGATCAGATCCTCAGGCTCGAGGGTTGCAGGGGCTTTCTGAGGCTCTCTAGAGGCCACACTGCTTGGTTTCGCTCTATGGAGGAGAGGAAAAAAAACTGGATTTTAAACAATAGTTTATAAAGATCTATTAAAAGATTTGAATAAACTATAAATGCATGAATGTTTAGTCATCATGAAATATTAGTACCGGTCGGGGTTAGGAGAACCCTCTGCTCGCTTCTCAAAGCTGGTGATGGGCGTCACAGCCTGCAGGGCCGTCTGATGCAACCTGATCGCCACAGCCTGAAAACATCACACACACACACACACACACACTTCAACTGACAGATTCATAGATTCACTCACATTAGGTGTCTGATACATACACAAATGTATAAATAATAAATAAATAAATAAAGTGTAATGAAAAAAAAAAGTAAACTATAATTTTAAATACAGTTAAATTAGTTTTGCCTTTAATTAAAAAAGTAATTTTTAATATGTACTGTATATACGTACATATATATAGATAGATAGATTATATATATATATATATATATATATATATATATATATAAATTGTATTAATGACTTGGTATTTAATTCTGACTGTTTTCTTGAAATTAATATATATAATTCAATTCAAATAATGTATTTGATTATGTACTTCATTATTAAAAAAATTATATTTTTCAAATATATATATAAAATATAAACAAATATATAAAAAAAGCAAAATATACATATTAAAATGTATAAAAATTGTATATAATGCAACAAGTGTGTGTGTGTATATATATATATATATATATATATATATATATATATATAACATAAATAGATAATTGTAATTTTTATTGCAATTTCTAATGTTTTTTTTACATACAGTTAGCCTTCATTTAATTAAAAAGCTATTAATAATTCATTCTAAATTATTATTTGCATAATCATTTACCTTCCAGTTATTAGGATTTTGCCAAGTTATTCCCTCAGTGCTAACATTATATATTTGATTCTAAAATATATATTGCTAGCATATTTGTTTATAATGGTATAATTGCTATAATCTGAGTAGGTAATAGAAAGCACTCTTTAAGACAGATCAATAAGACCGACAGCCATACCTCAGGATTGTCGGTTAGATAAATCTGTCTGGAAATGTTGTTGAGGGTGCAAATCCACTGTGGAGAAAGATGAAAGAAGTGCACAGAAACAATGTACAGTCATAATGTAGTATAAATCAGTCTATAATCAAGAGAGTAGAGTAAATACCTCTTCATATTCCTTCTTACTCTCAGCCTGAAGAATCAGAGACCTGAAAACAGAGTGAGAAAGAGCGATGGTGACGGCAGGAAGACATCAGAGCGCTTTCTACCAGCTGCCGTCTCCTGATCCTCTAGTGCATGTCTGCTATCTCAGGAACATGTCAGTGTGAACATCAGGAGAACAGCAGCAATAATGATCAGAGACCAGCTCTCTGTCTCTCACACACACACACACACACACATCAGGACATCATTAATCTGTGTTTAATCATTCAGCGGGAGATTCTGAAGAAGTGACACTGATGGAGGATCAGAGGAACGAGGTGAGAGGAAGACTCACTGGGGACATGAAGAGAGGTGTATGTTTCCTCCAGCACTACATCTTCTACACTGACATCTATTTAACATAACGGCTGGATTATAAAAACTTTAGTGTTCTAGTTTTATGTGTTATGTATCAAGACGGACAAAACCTGCAGTTGAAGCGAGTGAATCAACTGAGGCGATTTAAACTCAAAATTGAATGACTTTAATCTAGAAATATAGCAATGTTAATCGGCATTTATGCATTTGGCAGATGTTTATTCAATATTTAATGTCTGGATCTTGATTTTTTTTTTCTAACTCTTTTCTTCTTAAAATTTATTTAGTTTAAGTTTGAGAAACAATGCCTTTAATTCATTAAAAAAAAAAGATTTTATTCTCAAAATGCAGCTTAAGAGTTAATTCTCGCCATTTTATTTAAAAAAAAATTCCACAAAATATAACAAGTTTAGTCGTTTAATCACATAACTTAAATCTGAAGATATTTACCTTTATTTATAAAATTATATACATATTATAAAATATTAAAATTAACCTGTGTGTGTATATGTATATATATATATATATATATATATATATATATATGGTATGTGTTCCTTTTTAATATTTTATATGAATAAATGTTTATAAAATATAAATATTTAAAATGTAAATTTATATTGGAAGTATAAGGAAATAGATTTATATAAGAAAATTAAGTTAGAAAATTATTTTACTTAAAATCTGCACACTATGACAGCTTGCAAAAATATTTATTAATGTATTAATATTTATTAAACACACATATACACATATAATTATATATGATTTAATGTTCATATACACATATAATTATATATGATTTAATGTTTTATATATATAAATATATATATATATATATATATATATATAACATTAAATCATATATAATTATATCTAGTTTAATTATTTATTACATAATTTCAATATTTAATAAGATTTATAATATAGTTAAAAAAATAAAAAGTTCCACCTAGTATCTCTTGTTTGATGCCCCCAATTCATCTACAAAAACACTCACTGTAGCAGCCTGGGAACTTTATGAGCTGACAGATAAAGCCTGACTTGAGACCACAAACACTCGTTTGGCAGATTCAGACACAAGCACTGTCTCCATACGTTTTGCCGTTGGGTGAAGTGATCTGGAAGCAGTAGCGGCGGTCCTCACACTCGATGGCCATGACAGAACTGTTGTCCAGATCCAGAACCATCCCGCCTGCCACCGCACCCCGCGGCTGACACATCAGATTACCCCCCTGCGTGAAGAAAAACAAGCGGTCCCACGCCGTCGTCACCAGACCCGTCTTACTGCAGGACACAGAGAGTTCAACATGTTAAAGGGACAGTTCCCCCCAAAATTTTTATTCTGTCATTAATTACTCCCCCTCATGTCATTTCAAACCCGTAAGACCTTCGTTCATCTTCGGAACACAAATGAAGATATTTTTGATGGAATCTGAGAGCTGTCTGATCCTGCATAGACAGCAACGCAACTGAAATGTTCCCAAGTCCAGAAACGTAGCAAGGAGATCTGTAAAATAATCCATGTGACATCAGGGGTTCAACCGTAATTATACAAAGCTACGAGAAAACTTTTTGTGTTTTGAAACGACATGAGGGGGAGTAATTAATGACAGAATTTTCATTTTTGGGTGAACTAACCCTTTAAACATGAAACATCACCTCCCAGTTTTCATCAAATCTGACAGATATAAAGTGAGCCGTACTTCCTGATGTTGAGGTAACCGGCTTTCTGGATGAGGGTGCGATTCACGGGGACCTGATCGTGATCCGGCATGTAGACGCTGTCATCCACGGACAGGAGCTCTCTCTGAGACGAACGCATGACCTCTGCTTCCACCTCTAGCTGAGACTCAATACTGAACCACAGACAGAGACACACAGAGTCAATCACAGCCAATCAATGATCAATCAAAGAAATCAGTCTGCTCCTTTACCTCTGATTCATGCTAGAAACTGAGCTAAGAAAACTGTCCATCTTCTTCGACACCAGCTCCATCCCCTTCTTAAAGACATTTATCTGTGAGCAAACAGGATAAAAGATTTTTCAGCTATATTGACCATAATGCACACAAATAACACTTACATTAAAGCAAAAAGTCATGAGAGGTCGTGCATTAGTCATTTTACCACACATAAGTGCTGTTGTTAGAAATGCTGCAAAGAAACACACACAACCTTGAATGTCTTATTGCTTTATTGCTTTTAAATTAAAAAGCAGCTGTAAAAATATGATAAAAAGACATAACTGAAGAAAAAGAAATACCTGAATTCATATTTATATAACTATTATTCAAAAAGATACCAAGCAAATAAAATAGCATTTTTGAAATCATTGTTTTAATATGAAATATAAATATGATAATAATTGTATTTCTAAAAAATAATTAGAATCATCTTTTTATTTGTCTACTTAATTTAATACAACATAAAACACACCAATGTTTAAGAAATAACAACTAATATTAAAATAAATAGAAATATTAATATAAAAAACAAGCACACAAAATATTGTATTTGAAAATATGTTTTAAGAGTAATATAAATAATATAATAATGTTATTATTCAAAACAAAATAATTTATTTTGAAATTTTATATTTTGAAATATCTGATTGTTTTAATATTTATAAAAAAATATTCATATTAACCTAAAAGCAAATAAAATAGCATTTTTGAAATGTGAAATTTTAATAAGCAATATAAATAATAATATACTAATTGTTGTTATTTAAAATACAATCTTTTTTTACATTTGTCTACTTAGAAGTTAATATGATGAATAACTAACTTAACTTTAAATATCAATATTAATCTTCAAAAACAAGCAAACAAAATTGTGTTCTTGAAAGTGTAGTGTAAAATAAATAATATATATTAAATAATATTAATGTAATATAAATAGTAATATCATTATTAAAACAAAATTCTTTATACATTTTTTAAAATATAATATGTTCCTCCAAAAATAACTGAATATTAAAATAAATATAAAAAACAACAATAATCAGTAATAATAATAATCCAAAAACACGACAAATAAAATTATATTTTTGAAATTATTATTTTAAAAATAAAAATGTTATTAGAAATACAATTTATTTTTAAATTTTTCTACTTTAAATTAAATAAGATAAAAAGCACTAATATTTAATTAATAACTGGATTCATATCCAGTTAATAAGAATAATATTCATATTAAAATTTATATAAATAATACTATTACCAATATTACTAAATGCCAAGCAAATAGTATTTTTGAAATTATTATTTCAATATCTTTAAATATGTTTTAATTAATTTGTCTACTTGGAACTCACACGGCTGCTAAAAATTTTACAAAATTTTTTTTTTTCATATGTATCATGAAGTATATTGTCATTGACCAACATTTTTGAGAATATTAACTATTTCTTCATACAGCCCACCGCTAGACTACATGCATTAACTGATGTGTGGTCCCAAGTGTGCTTACAGTATATTATTTGCTATTCACAAAAGCTTTCAAATGTAGCTGATCCGTGAAAGAGTGAAGCAGTGATTGCTGGCTAGTTGAGGTTGTTTTGATCAGGTGACAGACCTGAGCGTGTGTGTATCCCAGCATGGGCTCCAGCACGGCCGCTCTCTTCCTGTACTGCAGCGCGTTCAGAGCACAATAATACTGCATAGCGGCCTGATGCTGCTTCCTGCGGCAATACGCCACCTCTCTCACCACCTCAGCTTTTATCTGTCCACACACACATTCAACTGCTCAATGCTGGATTCTGATTGATGGGTTTCATATAACATATCAGCAGACACATCTTATCAATATTTACCTTTTCATTTTCTCTCTTTTTAGGTAAACGACTATATTTCACCATGGCAGCTTCATGCTCTGAAGAGACAAAGAGAGACAGAAAGAGGTCAAAGTGGTTTTCATTTAGCATAGACATATTTTTCTTTCATCCATTATTAATAAAGAGATATTCTTAACCTCATACCATCACTGGCGATGCCGAATATCTCCTTCAATGTGCTGATCTCTGAAAACAAACATCACAGCGCTTTAAAATCTCCTTCACATTATATTGAGATCTGATTACTTATATATTACTATAATTAAAAACAGGATTTTCACTTTTGACAAACATAAAAAATACATATAAAAAGGCTTAAAAGAGTAAAAAAAAAAAAAACAGACACAAGAGTCTTAAAGGTAGAGTAACACTTAGCATTTAAACAGAGATTGTGAAAAATGCTCATGATTTATATACACTGATTGAGATTAAGAGTGATTTATGGAATATAAAAAATAACTCCATTCAAATTGATATAAATATTAAGATTAATTGAAAAGATACCAAGAAAATAAAACGGTATTATTCTCTTAATAAGTGATATAAATAATATAACAATTTTATTATTAAAAAATATTTTTTATTTGTCTACTTAGAATTTAATGATCAAAGACATCAATGTCTTTAAATTAAATTAATTATAGCTTAATAAATTAATTATATATATATTACTAAATTCATTTTATTTTAATAACTATCAATATAAATATAAATATAAAAAAACAAACAGACAAAATAGGTGTATTATAATATAAATAAATGATCATTTTTATGATTAAAAAGTCATTTATTTTTTATTTTGTCTGCTTGAAATTTAATATGACGTTTAAGAAATAACTGAACTAATTTTAACATAAAGATGAATATTATTCTATATACACAAGTGAATTAAATAGTATTTTTTTCATTATTATTTTTTACACTTTTGAAAATCCGTAAAAAACAAATTAAATAAATAAATAATATGTATGCAAACAGTCTGAAAAAGAATAAAATAAAAAATGGATGTATGAAACTTGAAGGTACAGTAACACAAACATTTAAACATCAGAGAGATGGTGAAAAGGTTAAAACGTTAAAAAAAACATACATTCTATAAATTCTATAAATGAATGAGTAATGAAATAAAACAGAATGAAAGCAGATGATCTTTAAGGTGAGTGTTGTACCTGTAAGGTCCTTCTCTCTGAATTGCACCATGGGAAACACCATCTTGTCTGCATACTGAGTGGCCAGTTCAGAATGCAGAGAGTTCAGCTAGAGAGATAACAGTAATATTTTAATAGTTACGTTATTTAAATATTTATAAAATATTAGTGTGCTGCATGTGGACAGTATAAGAAAATGCAGATGTCACACTGCAAGTTGTTGCTGCTTTGATCTAGATGATATTCAAAATTCTGCATTGTGTAAAGGGGTCATATGATACGATTTCAAGTTTTCCTTTCTCTTTGGAGTGTTACAAGCTGTTCATGAATAGATAAGATCCCTGAAGTTGCAAAGATTAAAGTCTCAAACCCAAAGAGATATTCTTTATAAAAGTTAAGACTTGTCCACACCCTCCTAAAACACCTACTTTAAACACGCCCCCACATGTCTACGTCACTGTGTGGGAAGATTTGCATAACGCCAACAAATGCCTCGTTTATAATGGGTTTTAATGTTTTTGCCTCGTCGCGCCGGGACACGGCATCACAGTATGGTGAGGGGCGTAAAATTTCGGCCAATCATAACGCACTGGATAGCTGGCCAATCACAGCACACCTCGCTTTTCAGACCGATGAGCTTTGTAAAAATCGCCGCGTTTCAGAAAGGCGGGGCATAGAGGAGAAACAGTAATGTACAGTATGTGGAAAATAATGTGTTTTTTTAACCTTAAACCGCATAAACACATTGCATTACACCAAATACACAAAATAATGTTCTTTTTTTAGCAACGTCATATGACCCCTTAAGGCAAATAATGAAGGTCATGTGATCAGGCCATCATAGCAAATATCAAACAACCTGTGATGGCCTCACTCTGACCGAGAGACCCTGCGGTCACACACACACACACTGCAGGCATCTTCTCACCTCTTCCACGCTTTTGGCGAAGTGCTGTAAAGTGTTGATCACCTCTTCTTCACCTTTCGCCAGAGCAAAATTCTGCACCCACAAACCATCAGGTCAGACTGATCAGTAACACATCAGATATTCAGACATTCCCACAACTCATCATGACTGCTAATGTCAAAACTGCTTACCTGTTTCTCATAGTCCAAGAGCTGCTTAGAAAGCTGTTCTGTCGCCAGAGCCATTTCATTCTGCAGACACAAAGAACATTCATTTAGTCAGATGAAGAATCGGAGCTTGTCTAAGGTCTTATGCTAACACAAATCAGAATGCATAGGTTGTGGGATCTTTGTGAGAAAACATGTTTCTTAAAGGGGCTAATTTGATTGATTTTATTATATAAACTTATTAAAAATGTAATTACAAATTGCATTTTATTTAAAATTGTAAATTAAATTGAAAAAAAAAAGTATATTACATAAAAGTTTATATACATATATATATATTCACCAAACAAGAAATGATTAAATGAAAACTGAATAAATAAATGCCGAAAATAAAATTATGAATCTAAAAATACAGATATACATCTATCAAATGTATGAATATATAATCAAGGTTTATAACTATTCATATTTATAACTTAAACATTTACATATTTAGGATTTAAAACGAAATATTCAGATTTACATCTATATATTCATGGTTTACATTTACATATTCAGAGTTACACCAATATATTCAGAATTAAAACTATACTGTATAGCTGGATTTACATTTATATTTCCAGACTAATAATTGCATATTAAGATTAACGTACATTCAGATCTTTTAAAAAAAGTTTAAATTCAGATTTACATCTATATATTATTCAGGATTTCAATTTAAATATTGAGACCTATAACTTTATACATTCAGATTTACATTTATATATTCAGTTTGATAATTACATTCAAATTTATACTTGCATATTTAGAATTATAACTTTATATTCAGGTCATAAAAACATATATTACGTTTTTTTATATATAATTATTTCCTGTCTGGCCGTTTATAATATATAATTAAATTTAAAGACAACAAAACACCTAAATTATAAATTTTACATTCATAATGTTCCATATTTCCAAGTATATGGATGTGGGGCGGGACTTTATCCTTTGGAATTTGATTGGACCGTAAGAGTTATGCTATGATACTATTGGCTATTATTATTTTCCACACCCCTTTGGCCCTGGTGACATCATCAGAAAAGAACATTTGTTTCACATGTGAAGAAAGTTTGCTAAAAGACCATAAAAACTAACTTTTACCCTTAAAATAACATGCACTGATCATTTGTGCACAACAAACTGAACATTTATTCCAAAATACAGACAACTTCACTGATGAAGTCAATGTGAAAATGTGTGTGTACCTGTGCTCCAAACACTCTTTGCATAGACTGGAGCAGCTGGTTTGTGTAGTTAGTGAGCGTGCCTGCATCCTCCTCAAACACACTGAGCAAGGACCGCGTCTGCAAACACAAACGCCAGTGAACACAGGACGCATACTATTCTCCATACTCACACAGTGTCAAATGTGCTAAATGAACCCAACAAGCATTCGTGCAGCGTGAAGCATGCTGGGTGTATCCACAGGTGTGTTCTGTCAGGGATCAGGACAGACTTTTGGGTGTGTTTCCAATGCAAACAATGCGAACGGCCGGGCGGACACATCTGTGGGTTCATAATCTCCAGCGCAGAGCATTATGGGGTTATGACTCAGACAAATAACTCCTGCTTATAAAGTAAATCATTAGTTCACTGAGAATATCACAAGTATGCGGGAGAGGCTTCACGCTTTTGAACTGCAATGAAATAACATGCAAATTACTAGGCTTCATTATGACTTTTGCATAGACATTAATAGTCCAAGCATGTTGCAAGGCAATGCAATGCATGAAACAATGTTATATCAACGTTTATCAAACGTCTTTTGTTTCACTCGATACCTCAGACCTGTCAGTTGCAGAGCTGATACTGAATATCATTTGTTGTTGTTGTTTCTGACCTGACGTTGATGTCTCAGATTTGATATTAATATCTGATTCATCTAATGTATCAATATCAGACTTGAGTGGGTTGGACCACCTAAACAACATCTCACTCCTCCCATACAGGCCCCTCCATTCACAACTCCACTACTAGCAACACATTTACAACCTTAAAGGGTCAAAGCGGTTAATAAGACGCGCGTTTGTAGCGTCAGATGCACGATTGTTTATATTAATAAACATATGATCAACAACATACGTGCAGGATGCGTCTCGTCTATGGCGCTTATCTGAAATCAAAAGCTTTAACGATTAACCATACATGCAATGATATGAACTCAACGAGCTGAGGTGATTCTCCGCTTAATCGTACACTTAAATTTGATTTGATTTAGATTAGCTGGCACATACGCGCTGCGACGCGACGCGTGTCGCGACAACCGCATTATCAGTTTTGCAACGCTAAACGCACAAAACTAAACAGTTATGAGTACTAAAGCATTGCACAAAGGTTTATTAAAATAATTTTTACCTGCGGACTGTCTTGCAAGGCCTCCTCGAGTAATAATTTGTGGTGTACGGCCGGCATCTTTCGCGTCGGAGACGGTGGGAAGGGAATACAAGGATGAGGACTACATTTCCCAGCATGCAGCTGCTCAGATAGGATCCGGAACTGCTTTGGTTGCATGTTGGGAAATGAAGTCCTATTTAGTTAGAATTGAACCTGCTGCAAAAATACGCATAAATAAAGCACCATAAATGATCATTTAAAAAGCATCTTGTCGTTAAAAAGGATGCGGAACTCAAATCATATATAATATCTCATAAGGAAAGATAAAGTGTTGTTTTGTCTTTTGGGTTGCAAAGCTTGCTAACTTCGATCCAACAATACCCTCTACTGGACTACACTGGCATATTGTTACCATTCAAAGTTTGCATGTTCATTCGTAGGTTAATCTTATATAATAATTTATTTTTATATATACATATATATGTGTGTGTGGGTGTGTATGTTTTATGTGGTTTATGAGGACACAAATTTGTATAATAACATGGGTATAACATAGGTATTACAACGAGAAGGTGATTTATGAGGACATTTTCAGTGTCCCCATAATTCAAACGCCTTATAAATAATTCAGAATGAGTTTTTTTGAAAATCTAAAAATGCAGAAAGTTTCCTGT
>NW_015506241.1:34169-41720 GCF_001515645.1 Sinocyclocheilus grahami | reverse complement strand
TGTGTGTGTGTGTGTGTGTGTGCGCATGTGTGTGTGTGTGTGTGTGTGCATCTCTGCATCATGTGAAACGGAACGTAAGGAAGTTCTGGAGACTCCAGTGGGCCCCTGAGCAGCTCTTGAGAGGCTCCTGTCGCTGTCATAACAAACATCTCTTTGTTAACACCTCAAGGCTGAGCACTCCTGATCCCAGTCCTTGAAACTCATAAACCAACATCTGTGCATCCTCCATTTGTCATCAGCCCAAACAATATCGAACTAGATTTCTTCAAAACGGAAACAGACAGAGAGACAGGCAGATATACAGACAGACAGACGGATTTGAACAGGCCTTACTCTGTTCAGAGTCCTTGTGTTGGTGATTGTCTGTATTAAGTTTCTCTCCAGGGCTGAGCAGTTTTATGGATAAAACAGAGATATATTTCAGCAGAAATTGACTGAGGTTTATTACCCAGAAATAAAAGTGCGCTTGTGTGTGGGGACGGTTGTTTTTGGCACGACACTTGATGACTTTCTGCTTTTGGCATGTCATTTTTTCAGAGTTTCTGTAGTATTCAGGTCAGGTTTTATGAGCTGGACACATTGTCTACACTTAACCACTGCAATACTCTTCAGTGGCAGCTGATATATATATATATTTATTTATTATTATTATTTTTTTTTCAAATTGTATTTTGCGTTATGTTTTTTAATAAAGAAATCATTTGACAACATAGTATTGTCACCATATGAAACTACCCATCACAAAAACATCAAGTGATTTTGTACATCATATTTTGTTTTGATGACAATGTAACATATGTGCCATAGACTTATGTAAAGAAAAAAAATACTTAGGCATCTTAGATAAACCTTAAATTTTTCCCTGAGATAAGTTAAAATCCATGTGATATCTTAATTATTTTTATATAAATTATAAATGTTAATTATTTTAAATTCTAGAATAATTTTATTGTTTTTTATTAAGTATCCATTTTATTAATAAATGTTTGCTTTTTGTTTTTATTTGTCCTGTTTTACTTATTTTGTTAATTATGTTCACATTCTGACCAGTGAATATTTATTTAATTACGAATTTAAATTATATGAAATATAATACATCTCTTTATTCACTGTATTGCATTTCTATTAGTTTTTATTCATTTTAATATCTTCTATATTTCTTGCTTGCTCACTAAAGAAAACTGGTAAAGCTAAACCAGTTGGGGTTGCCAGTGGGGGGACTAGTTCACCACAGATGTCCGGTCAGAGACAAAGATGCAGTTTAAGGTTCTTGATGCTTTTATTTTCTCCACAACCATTCCATGAATGTCCCATCAATAAGTGCAAGACATTACTTTGGTGCTTCCATGTGTGTGGTCTTTAACAAAGGGATCCAACAACAAATTAGAATAAACAAATCAATAAAGTAGGTAAATCCATACCATTCAAGGTAGGAAAAAAAAACACTTCACAGAGCAATCAACATAAGGAGCATATGTGACCACAATCTGTCATTACATTTAAAGTACCCTTAAACAATAAACATCAACAAAACAAATTCAGAAGGGTCACAGCTATCAAGAGCTGAAGTACATAAATAAACTTACTTGGTTCATCTAACATACGCACACAACACCAAACTTGAGAAAGCATCAAGCCCATTCTGCTTTCCCCTACTCTGTGCGGACTATTTCTACCAAATGCTAATCACTGCCACCTGCTGAACATGGGCGGAGCTTAGTGTCTTTAGGTTGCTGCATTGACAGCACATTCAAACAGTGCCTGATCGCCAGAACATTTCAAAATAAAAGTTCATTTGCAGCGGGCCTTTTTAACACTCACTGTTTTTTTGTTTGTCCATTTTTATTTATTTTATAATAATTTCACGTTCTGGCCTGCAAAGGTATTTATTTAATTGTTTATAATTACTTTTATATATAAATATATATTTTAAATATTATTAGGCTTTTTGATTCATTGCAATACATTTTTATTCAGTGTATTTTTATTTATTACGTTTTATTCATCTTAATCATAAATCATTTTTAATATTTCTTGCTTTTTTTTTTTTACTGGTTTTATTTGTCCAATATTTGGAATGTTTTTAAAATTCTGACATGTGGATATATTTATTAAATTGTTTATAATGTTTTAATGAATTACAAATGTCAATTATTTCTATTAAATATAATTACATATCTTTCATTCCTTGTACATTGTTATTCATTTTATTGTACATTAATTAATATTTTATTATTATTTTCCTGCTTGCTTTTTACTATTTTTATTAGTCCTACTTTATTTAGCTAGTTAAATATTATAATATCATATTCTGATCTGTGAAGATTTTTAGTTTTTAATATGTAAATTATAAATGTTAATTCTTTATATTAAATATGTATTACATTTCTGACCTATGAATATATTTATTGAATTGTTTTATCTTTTAAATAAATTATTAATTTAAATTGTACATTAATTTGTAATTTGTACATTATAAATATAAATGATTTACATTAAATATATTATTTACTTATTTCTTTTTAATACTATTTTTTAGTCCTATTTTATTTAGGTAGTTAAAATATTCTAATATTCTGACCTGTGAAGATTTTTTTTACAATTATTTTTATGTAAATTATCCATGCAAATTATTTATATTAAATATAAAAAATATATATATATTATATATACGGCAACCCTGTCAGGGTGGAGGAGAGGAGAGGAGAGAATCATGTGAGGCTGGAGCATCTCTCTCTCTCTCTCACACACACACTGCAGACTGACCGAGGCTGGGTTCGAGGGAGCTCGTGCATCACATCAGAGCCGTCCTTCACTCGTTCGTCCTTCTCTAAAGCAGGCTTGGAAAGCTGCGTTCATGCCAAAATGGGATGTGGGAATTCCTCCGCCACCAGCACGACAGCAGGAGGGGAGCGTGTTTCAGCCACAATGGACGTGTCGTGTTGTCCGAGGTTTGATTGAGCGCGCTGCTTGTCCTTAAACACTTGATTAAGTGCGTGTAGGAGCTTGATAAAGTCTCGTGTCCTCGGTCTATTAGCAGAAGCTCCGCGGCGGACGGATGTAGAGGAATGAAGCGTCAGCCAGAGGTGAAGGATCTGATGCTTATTAAATCAGTCATGGAGATTTCGTCCCTCACGTCTAATATGTATTCAGGTCAGATCTGTGCTTCTAGACTTAATGAGGAGAGCGTGTGTGAGCGCGCTGGATAGATAAAAATGAGACAAACCACAGATGAGATCGCTTTAGCATCTATGTTTCTCCCAGACGGCAGTGAGGGGCACTTTTGCTTCTCAAGTGAAGAACACTCCGAAAATCTTACATTTTGTTCAATAAAGGTTAAGACAATATTTACCAAATACTTGGTAAATATGGATCAAAAGTCAGAGATCTCAAATGTGAACTCAAATATTTCTCTGAGCTTCATGTTACAGCTTTGTAGTACTTTTTTTTTTAAAATAAGGTTCTTTTTTTGGCATCATTGGTTCCATAAAAGAACCTTTAACATCCTTGTAACTAGGGCTGCACAATTAATCGAATTTCTAATCGCGATTAAAGCGGCAATTAATCGGTCAAAGCTGCAATTAATCGTTCAAAGTCCACTTATGTTATTCTGCACGCTTAAGATGCGTTTTTTTCTGTCTACATGTTATCTTAAGGTTTTTTCCCATTATTTTAATTTTAGTTTTAGTATAACATTATAATACCATTCATATTTTTACTTTTTTATAATTTGAAAAAGAAACCAGTCCGATGTATAATTGACATTTGAGGCTTAATACTATAGAAAAGCACTAAACGTTTTTCAGTTAGTGTTTTCAGCTTGTTTATTTTCATATAAAAATACGGCATGCAGTGTCATCAAACAAGGGTATAAACATCATTCTTGTGATAATCGTAATTAATAATCGCAATTACAATTTCAAGGGAATAATCGACAATTATGATTTGTGTCATAATCGTGCAGCCCTGCTTGGAATGTTTTCATTGGATAAAAGGTTCTTTACAGTGGAAAAAGGTTCTTTAGATTATTAAAATGTTCTTAACATGAATAAAATAAAATAAAATGTATTTTAAGAACTGTTTGCTGAATGTGGTTCTTTGCTGTGAAAACCCTGCTTTGGAATATGTTAGCTGATTTATTTTTGAAAGTTTTTATTTCTCCATTTCCGGAGAAACAAAGTTCATACTTAACTGAAACATACCTGAGAACACTATTATGTGTGCTGGGATATGAAAAAGCAATATTTGAGCAATAAATGTTACCTTCACAAGCATGGGTGTCGAAAATGGGATGTGAGAACAGCTGGAGATGATTCAGCCGTCACCTCTGAAGAAGCCAGCGAATGAATTTAAATGTGCAGAGAATTTTAAAAAGTGCATTTCATTTTATAATGCTTCATGGGTAATCTCATTGAAATGCAGACTGGATACAAGAAAAGAGCCAAACAAAATGAACTTTGGTTAAAAACAAAATTAGCCTTGAGTGTCCTGAGAGAGAAAATGATGAATGATTGGCAAGCGAGGCATCAAAGTGACAACATCCATCACTAAACTCCTAAACCGAGAGATTGGAGCCTCGAAAGGAAATTTAATTGCTTAGACAATGCTCCTCTAGAGCTCAGAAGATGTCATCTTTGTTATGGTTCCCCCAACATAAAACATAGAAAGTCATAAAACATCAAATGAATGTGTCACAGTTTCTGTTGTGTTTGTTTTGTCATCCTAGCCCTGTGACCTACAGTAGTTTTCCTTGTGTGTCTAATTTGCCCTCTTGTTCACCTGTTTAGATCAATTATCTTGTTAGTTCCCTTCTTATTTAAACCCTGTGTTCTTCCCCAGTGTTTGTCCGGTCTCGTCAAGCCTACCCTGTGTTTGTGGATTACCCGTATGTTGGATTAAAAGACTTTGTGTGTTTATTGACAGCGTAGCGTGACAGAGGACTTGATCTAAAAGTGAAAGTAAAGCCGTATTTTTTCCCGTCATGGACCTCCCTGCTGTACGCCTCCTGTGCCTTGAGCAGGGAGATCGCTCCCTCGAGGAGCACTTGGATGAATTCCTGGGTCTCGCCCTTTAGACCACCTTCCCGGACGACTGCCTTTCCTCGTTCCTGAGCACCAGCCTGAACATGGATACACGAGCGCAGTTGTCCGGGGAGGGTCCTCCAGGGAGCTTTGCCACTTATGTGGAGTGGGTGCTGAGCTCCTGCAGATCTGCCTTCACCGCCGGCCTCGCGTATGAAGACGCCAGCCCCACTCCCAACCCAGTGTCCAGCCAGACACCACCTCACTGCGATGAGAGACTGAGCCTGAGCCCATCACAGATGGAGAGAGCACCTCAGCCATCGCTGGGAGGAGCGACCGAACCTGACGCCATCAGCGAGCCAGAGAAGACCCCGTCCAAACAGGTGTGTGTGCCGACTGTCCCATCCATCGCAAAGGGAATTCCGTTTGGAGAATTAGAGGCTTTGCTTCCCCTAAACCTGCCTGATTCTGTTCATCTGTTTGACTCGCTGGTCCTGCCCAGCCTTCCTCTCCCACCTCCTCTCCAAACTGACTTTTTATTTTTGATTGAATTTTGTGCATTTCTTCAGTCTCCTCAGCCCTCAGCCATTCCTGCTGTCCAGTCTTCTTCATCCCCAGTCAGTTCCTCTGTTTCACCTTCTTTTAGTGATGGGGCTCCATCTCGGGCCTGCCGGGAGTCTTCGTCTCCTGGACCTGAGGAGCCCGTGGCTCCGCCTCCAGCCTCGGATGGCTCCACTCCACCTCGTCCCACCACCCAGACTCCTGCACCTGCACTCCTCCCATCCTCGATTCCAGTGGACCATTGGCCATTCAGCCTCGCCGGGCTCCCTCCATCAGTCGGCTCCACCTGGATCGGACTTTGCCACACCTCCACGTCCGCTGCTCTCTGGCCCTCCACCCCTTCGGCTATGGCCCGCTCCGCCTCCTTCCTCGGTCGCTCCAGCTCGCCCTCTGGCCTCCGGATCCCCACCCACATCTCGGGCCATTATAACTAAAGCTTCGTCGCAGCCACCTGGATCCTCGGCATCACTCCACCCCTTGGCTCTCTGTCTGCGCAGTGGGCTCCACCTCCATTTCTGTCATCGCCTCCATTCGTCCCCATGGCGGCATGTATTCCTATCATGCCTTGGCTCCTCTCTCCATCGACGCCGCTATGGAGCGCCGTTCAGGCTGTGGCCTGGGCACCTGCCATCAAGCCCCTGCTCAAAGCCTCTCCGTGGTTTTCACCCAACTGTCATCACCACCCTGGACTTTGTTGTTCATCCTCCTCCTGCATCTCTCTGCCTGTGTGTGCTATCTTTTTGCCAGCCCCTTTAACCATCCCTGTGCCACCTCCTCATCTCTTATGTTGCTCCTAACATAAAACATAGAAACAGTCATAAATGACTCTATAAAATGAGTGTGGATAAAGCATTTGCTCTTGGATGAATGTGATGAGAAATGTTTGAGTTCATATTGAGATCTTTTGAATGCAGACTTTGGTTTCTTGGAATCGTTTTCTCAGGAGAAACATCTGAGAAACAGGAGAGTTAATCAAAAGATTATTTGCATCTCATTACTATCCACAAGGTTCTTTCTACTTGCATCTTTTTGCTATCTAAGGTTCCATGAAGAACCTTTGACATCCATGGAATCTTTCCATTCCACAAAAGGTTCTTTTTCCTTTCAAACATTTTTAAAATGTTTTTCAAACGAATAAAAACTGGTTAAAAAGAACAGTTCTTAAAACCGCAAAATGGTCTTTCTATGGCATCACTGCAAAAACCCACTTTTGGGATCTTTATTTTTAAGAGTGTGGAACCTTTCACGATGAAAGCTTGCCTGGATATGATTCTTGACCCGACAAAACTGACCTTGTTTTGTTAGCTCTGTTTCTTGAGGACAAGAAAACACCCAAGAGAAAAGTCTTCAGTGAAAAGGATTTCAGCATTAGTCTAACATAGATGGATGTTCTGTATATTGACTGAATCCTCCAAACAAAGAGTCTAAACACACTTAAGTCAAACTCGTCAGTCGATTCTGTCAAGCAACGGCTCTAGGCATTGAGACTTTAATAAAGACTGCGTTTGAGAGAAAAGCAATTGTGGAGAAAGCCGCTGTGGTTTCTGTCTTTTAGGGTGAATTAAGAGTCACTGCACAAATGAACGTTTGTAATCAAAGAATTGAACCGCAGACTGAATAATACTGGAAACATCACTCTTGTGACCCCTAAAATTAATACAGTCATAGAAAGAACTGAATTTGATTCACTAAACATGTCTGTATAATTCTGAAGAGACTACCTTTTTGCATTACTTTTGCAGTTACTCAAGGTTTCTTGTAAATTTTTATTTTTAATGCTTAATTTTTATAGTATTATTAAACTAAAAAAGAAAACTAAATGTTACATTTATAAATATAATTAATAATTTTATATATGTATAGATATGGATACATGTTTCTATATAATATATATTGTATTATTAAAATAATGTTCTATATATTGTGTGTGTATACAAATGGGCACCCGGGATATATATATATATATAAA
>NW_015506241.1:31071-31969 GCF_001515645.1 Sinocyclocheilus grahami | reverse complement strand
TCAGCATCTTGATATGCCACACCTGTGAGGTGGATGGATTATCTCGGCAAAGGAGAAGTGCTCACTAACACAGATTTAGACAGATTTGTGAACAATATTTGAGAGAAATAGGCCTTTTGTGTACATAGAAAAAGTCTTAGATCTTTGAGTTCAGCTCATGAAAAATGGGGGCAAAAACAAAAGTGTTGCGTTTATAATTTTGTTCAGTGTATATATAATTTCATGTTATTATATATGTTGTACATTCTAATTATCCATATTTTTTAAGCAATTTAGGTTAATTTAATATAACTTAATTTAAATAATTTCGTACTAATAATACATAATTCCCTCACTAACTGACTAGTTGATTGTTGGATTAGCCAACTACACAACCATCGTGACCCATCTCTAAAATAAAATAGAGTACCACATGAAAACAGTCCATGCTCTATATTTCCAGACTTCTGAAGCCTTTGTTTGATGAAGAGAGAGTAATTCAAATAGTAATTTCACTGAACAGACATTTGTTTCTCTATAATGTGTCTGGCATTGTGTAGCCGTATACAATAACAGAAAACAGGATATAAAATACTAATGTTTGTAAATTACCTTTAAGGTTATAATGCATGTTTTTTAAAAAAAAAGCATGATGAAAGACCTCATGACAACACGGTCATGATGAAAGGCTATAATGGCTGGACTGATTACCCATAATAACCCTGTGTATGAGGAAGCAGTGTGCGAGAGGAACAGACTGCGCGGTATTACATTTAGATTACACAGCACAACATTACCACATGGCTCCAGAGAGACTATGAACTGAATCAAATCACACGTCTTAATACATAACTGCTAAAAAACAAGTTTAATTTGTATCTGGAGAACAGACTCTCGACGTGTCTGTAAACTCAAATCA
>NW_015506241.1:30312-31061 GCF_001515645.1 Sinocyclocheilus grahami | reverse complement strand
ATCGACAATTATGATTTTTGTCATAATCGTGCAGCCCTACTTGGAACGTTTTCATTGGATAAAAGGTTCTTTAGATTATTAAAATGTTCTTAACATGAATAAAATAAAAACTGTTCGCTGAATGTGGTTCTTTGCTGAATATGTTAGTTGATTTATTTTTGAAAGTTTTTATTTCTCCATTTCCGGAGAAACTAAGTTCATACTTAACTCAAACATACCTGAGAAAACTATTATATGTGCTGAGATATGAAAAAGCAATATGTGAGCAATAAATGTTACCTTCACAAGCATGGGTGTCGAAAATGGGATGTGAGAACAGCTGGAGATGATTCAGCCGTCACCTCTGAAGAAGCAAGCGAATGAATTTAAATGTGCAGAGAATTTTAAAAAGTGCATTTCATTTTATAATGCTTCATGGGTAATCTCATTGAAATGCAGACTGGATACAAGAAAAGAGCCAAACAAAATGAACTTTGGTTAAAAACAGAATTAGCCTTGAGTGTCCTGAGAGAGAAAATGATGAATGATTGGCAAGCGAGGCATCAAAGTGACAACATCCATCACTAAACTCCTAAACCGAGATATTGGAGCCTCGAAAGGAAATGTAATTGCTTAGACAATGCTCCTCTAGAGCTCAGAAGATGTCATCTTTGTTATGGTTCCCCCAACATAAAACATAGAAAGTCATATTATGACTGTGTCGCAGTCATAAAACATCAAATGAATGTGTCACAGTTTCTGTTGTGTTT
>NW_015506241.1:27122-28687 GCF_001515645.1 Sinocyclocheilus grahami | reverse complement strand
TTTTCTCAGGAGAAACATCTGAGAAACAGGAGAGTTAATCAAAAGATTATTTGCATCTCATTACTATCCACAAGGTTCTTTCTACTTGCATCTTTTTGCTATCTAAGGTTCCATGAAGAACCTTTGACATCCATGGAATCTTTCCATTCCACAAAAGGTTCTTTTTCCTTTCAAACATTTTTAAAATGTTTTTCAAATGAATAAAAACTGGTTAAAAAGAACAGTTCTTAAAACCGCAAAATGGTCTTTCTATGGCATCACTGCAAAAACCCACTTTTGGGATCTTTATTTTTAAGAGTGTGGAACCTTTCACGATGAAAGCTTGCCTGGATATGATTCTTGACCCGACAAAACTGACCTTGTTTTGTTAGCTCTGTTTCTTGAGGACAAGAAAACACCCAAGAGAAAAGTCTTCAGTGAAAAGGATTTCAGCATTAGTCTAACATAGATGGATGTTCTGTATATTGACTGAATCCTCCAAACAAAGAGTCTAAACACACTTAAGTCAAACTCGTCAGTCGATTCTGTCAAGCAACGGCTCTAGGCATTGAGACTTTAATAAAGACTGCGTTTGAGAGAAAAGCAATTGTGGAGAAAGCCGCTGTGGTTTCTGTCTTTTAGGGTGAATTAAGAGTCACTGCACAAATGAACGTTTGTAATCAAAGAATTGAACCGCAGACTGAATAATACTGGAAACATCACTCTTGTGACCCCTAAAATTAATACAGTCATAGAAAGAACTGAATTTGATTCACTAAACATGTCTGTATCATTCTGAAGAGACTACCTTTTTGCATTACTTTTGCAGTTACTCAAGGTTTCTTGTAAATTTTTATTTTTAATGCTTAATTTTTATAGTATTATTAAACTAAAAAAGAAAACTAAATGTTACATTTTTAAATATAATTAATAATTTTATATATGTATAGATATGGATACATGTTTCTATATAATATATATTGTATTATTAAAATAATGTTCTATATATTGTGTGTGTATACAAATGGGCACCCGGGATATATATATATATATAAAAATTTAATAAAAAAATTATATAAATTTTATGTAATAAATGGCTGATAATCAATGTAGCACTATGAAAAAAAACATTGAAAACATTTTTTCCATTTTACTCATAAAAACATATTACCAAGTAAAATGGGTTGCGAACGAATAGTATTAAATGTTGATTTTACACATAAATCTTTTAAATTAATAATAAAAAAAATTTAATTTTCTTTTCTGTTTTTACAGGTCCAGCAGAAGCTGCCAAAGATGTGTGAGTAATTAAATTTACGCCATATCCAAACATACCATATTCATGAATGTGAGCCACAGAATGAATGTCATGACTGTTAACGTCCCTCACTGACCCGAGAGAAATTAATAACAGCATACAGTGCCAAATTCATTAGCACAACTGGTACATAACTGCTCAATACAGTATATATGTACCAAAATACACACAGACTGAATCCTGGGGGGGAATCAATCTGCCTGTTCCAGCTAAGCGTTCAGCGGCTTTTGTGGCGCACATGGGCCCCTGAGGGTCCAAACACATGCTA
>NW_015506241.1:25634-26855 GCF_001515645.1 Sinocyclocheilus grahami | reverse complement strand
TAGCTTAAGAGCACATTCCGGAAGTTAAAATCCCATTGCAAATCTCCACTGCAAAATTGGAAATGGAATAATACAGCTTGATCACTTGTACTGTTGTTTTAATTGTTCAGCCAACAAAACATTGGACATTTTAAGGAAAGATGTGTTTTCAGTGGGCAAAAACATTGAATATGAAAACTAAATATATTTATGTTTTTAATATATAAAATAATTATATAATAATAATAATTATATAATTTATTATAAAAAGTCAAATGGATTTTTATATTTTACAGAAGGAAACAATTATATACATTTAAAAAAAATAATTGTAATAGATAATAAGTATATACATTTTTATATGAATAAAAAATTATAAAATAACTACAATTATAAAATAACAATTTTAGCTTGAGAGTGAATTCCCGGTTAAAATCCCATTCAAAATCTAAACTGCGAAATCAGAAATGGCATATTTTTATGCAAATGAAAATGAATCTGTGATGGATAGAAATAATGCTTGATCAATTAGTTATACTGTTGTTTTAATTCTTAAGCTAACAAAACATTAGTAATTTTAAGGAAATGTGCATTTTCAGTGGACAAAAGCATTAAATATGAACTAAAACAGGCTGTACTTCCATCCCATGAAATAAAATACAGACTAGGGTCCATCAACACATGTAGCAGGCTCTTTCTGAGATGAAAACTGCTTCTGAATGTGGTATGAAGTGTTTTGATGTCATAGACATAACTGATTTTTTTGAGCAGAGAGGACACTGACAAAGTACAGTACAAAAAAGTAGACAAGAGAGAGCATGAACTGATGTGTGACAGATACAGAGATGGTCTTCATCTTTATTCTCTTGATGCAGGACAGAAGAACCTTCACCGGATGATGAGAAACGAAGGTTAGACGGTCTACTGCAATCATGACAATACACGCAAGACCTCTGCTAGTATGAAAACATCATTATGACTCTGAATCGGGACAATAATAATGAATGTGTAACTGTGTGTTCTGCAGGAACTATGGAGGAGTGTATGTGGGCCTTCCTGCTGATCTGAACACAGTAGCTGCCAGCCAATCAAAATCCACACGTAAAGGTGAGGAGCACACTCAAAGAAAAACAGTCATAAAGATCAAATAACATAAGTTTCATATAAAAAAGAAAAGTATATTTGTCAGTCAGTATATACTGCAGTCAGGTCGAGACCCCGATGAGGACGACGAGCATGCAG
>NW_015506241.1:24481-24868 GCF_001515645.1 Sinocyclocheilus grahami | reverse complement strand
TCTCTATAATGTGTCTGGCATTGTGTAGCCGTATACAATAACAGACAACAGGATATAAAATACTAATGTTTGTAAATTACCTTTAAGGTTATAATGCATGTTTTTTTTTTTAAAAGCATGATGAAAGACCTCATGACAACACGGTCGTGATGAAAGGCTATAATGGCTGGACTGATTACCCATAATAACCCTGTGTATGAGGAAGCAGTGTGCGAGAGGAACAGACTGCGCGGTATTACATTTAGATTACACAGCACAACATTACCACACGGCTCCAGAGAGACTATGAACTGGATCAAATCACACGTCTTAATACATAACTGCTAAAAAACAAGTTTAATCTGTATCTGGAGAACAGACTCTCGACGTGTCTGTAAACTCAAATCA
>NW_015506241.1:20372-24098 GCF_001515645.1 Sinocyclocheilus grahami | reverse complement strand
ATTTAAACCCTGTGTTCTTCCCCAGTGTTTGTCCGGTCTCGTCAACCCTACCCTGTGTTTGTGGATTACCCGTATGTTGGATTAAAAGACTTTGTGCGTTTATTGACAGCGTAGCGTGACAGAGGACTTGATCTAAAAGTGAAAGTAAAGCCGTATTTTTTTCCGTCATGGACCTCCCTGCTGTACGCCTCCTGTGCCTTGAGCAGGGAGATCGCTCCCTCGAGGAGCACTTGGATGAATTCCTGGGTCTCGCCCTTTAGACCACCTTCCCGGACGACTGCCTTTCCTCGTTCCTGAGCACCAGTTATTGTAATGTTTTTAACAGCTGTTTGGACTCTCATTCTGACGGCACCCATTCACTGCAGAGCATCCATTGGGGAGCAACTGATGTAATGCTACATTTCTCCAAATCTAACTACTGAGTGAACTATTCCTTTAAATCTATTGGTCTGCGACACTGACCTCATGCAATTCAGCAAGTGCTGTCTAGTCATTATCTTAGAAATAGATTTTCATTTTTAATCCATTTTTGTGTAACATTATTTAAAGGGATTATATATTAAAATTGTGTCATTTACTCACCCACACATCAAAGAATGAAAGCATTACAAGTTTGGAAGAACATTAGGATGAGTAAATGATGAAAGAATTTCCATTTTTCAGATGAACTATCCCTTTAACAACGAGTGCTCCGATCACTTCCAGATCATTTAACATATCTGTAACTGAATCTATTATTTTCTGTGGCAGTCAACAGATGCTATAGATGTTGTCTGTAGATATTAAGATAAAATAACCCAGAATATTCCTGAACGTCAGTTTGTTTCCAATGCTTTTGTGAACAGCAGGTGCCTGTCATGCTGATTCTCTGATCAGAGCTTGACAAGAGTCCTGACCGCTAAAAGTGTGTGTGTGTGTGTGTGTGTGTGTATTCATGACCCGTCACCTTCTCTTTAATAACTTGGTTAAAGCTTTCAAGAGAAGACAGATTGGACACTTTAATGCATGAGTTTTCCAATTAGTGGCATCTGTTGAAGCTCAAACGAAATGTAATTGTCAGCTCACTCACCTCGTGATGTAAACTAACAGCTCGTTTTTTTCCTTCTTCGTCAGACTGAAAGCAGATCACATGAAACGACAACGCTAAAGCCTCTTTAGAACCCAAGCTCTGCAGTGGCTGATTTACAACGGATATTATGGCGATATTCGAGGATCAAGCTGTTTTTGGAGCTGAATCCAGAACCGGTCTGCACTTCAGAATGACATCACCGTGACATCATACCGGCTGGCGTACAGAAGGGTTCTGTTCGGAACACTGAGTATTATTGTGACTATGAATGTGGACTCTGTTGCCATGGTGACTGGCGACCCCCCTGACCTCTCCCTCCGCCAGGAAGACATCCTGGTATTTCGGAGACACCATGGCAGGGCATTTCCTGACCCGATCAACTGTACGTCTCTGCAATAACAGACTTTACTGAGTCTATTCTTTCAGTTTTTCTTAGACTAACTCGTTAGAAGGAAAAAAGGATCGGAAAAGGATGATGTAAATATTTTACACACGGTATGTAAGCACGAAAGATGTTGAGCACTAACATGACTAGAGCTGTTGACATGACTACTAATTAATATATAGACTGTAGTTTTCTTATCCACTTTGATAGTCACCTCACTATTAAAGTTAACGCATATATTAATAGCATTTACTAATCGAAGAGTTCTATTTATTCTACAGTTTTCAGGTTATTGACCTGTGATTGTACCATTAATATTTTTAGTGACTAATGTGAATTCTGTATATGACATTAAAACATTTTAAGAAATGGAATCTGTGTCTGCATCTGGAAAAATTGTCTATCTGCATCTACATTTTGAAAAATAAAGGTGTCGGAATGAACCCAAAAGGAGTTTTTCACAGAGATGCCATAGAAGAACATTTTTCTTTATGGGGGGGGGGACTGCCAACAAAGAACCTTTATTTTTAAGAGTTTAAATGCTTCTTTACACTTTTCCATTCAAAGGTTTGGGTTCGGTAAGTTAATTTTTTTCTTTTATTATTATTATTATTATATATATATATTTTTTTTAGATAAATGCTGTTCTTTTGAACTTTCTTTTTATAAAGGAATCCTGAAAACCAATAATATATCACGGTTTCCACAAAAATATTAAGCAGCACAATGGTTTTTAACATTGATAATAATAAGAAATGTTTCTTGAGCACTAAATCAGCATGAATTCTGAAGGATCACGTGTCACTGAAGACTGGTGTAATGATGCTGAAAATTCAGCTTTGCCATCACAAAAATAAATGATCCTTTATAATATAATCAAAGAGAAAAAAGCAGTTTTAAATGTTAATAATATTTCACAATGTCACTGTTTCTACTGTATTTTAATGAAATAAATGCAGCCTTGGCAGAAGTCTTTCAAAAACAATTAAAAAATCTAAACTTTTGAACAGTAATATCAATGGTTCTTTGGAGATTAAAGGTTTTTGATGTTTCATTATTGGTTCTACAGATCAATATTTTGATTTCCAAACACCAGCATATGATGCTTTACTAAAGAACTAGAACTAGTGGGTGTTAAAATGGCATCAGGGTGACGTATTTTAGGAATACTGCAAACTACAAATTACAAACATAAATGCATGTTTCTAAAAAAAACTAAATAAGAAACTAAACCAAATTTAAGGAAAACCACTCAAACTGTATGAATTCTGTGCCGAACTCCATGCAACTTTGTCCATCCGCTATGAAACCGAGTCCTTGCAGAACATCACACAGCTGCAGGGATGTCATTTATCATCTGATTGCTGCTCAAAAGAACCTTGGATACGCTCCCTGAACCACACGTCTTGACTAGTTTAACAATTCATGCTATTGTTTGATCGCACGTATTCAATTAATTTCGCTTTGTAAAGCTCAATTCATACTGCATTGTTCCAAAGCTGCTTTACAGAGAATAATTCCATTCAAACTCCTCAGTGGTTAATCAAAGGTGACAGTAACAACCTTGGGAGATTCAGTGCTTTAAAAAAAAAAACACAACCTCTTCTCAAAAAGACGTATGGTTAGAGGAATCGTGTTATTGCAAAGTTTGTTTAATGGGAATTTGTCAAATGCTTAATGCATTGAATCAGTGTTCATACAGAGGAAGGCCTTGCCTCCTCATCCTCACACTCCTCTCACTGGATCACATTAGCACAATCTCTGTGTGCTGTAACGAGATGTCCTGGGACAGAACCCAACATGCCCACACTGCCAGAGACTAACCAGGATGACGCCAGAGGAAATGCAACAACTGTAAACGAAAATCTAGCACAATAACAAAAATAGGCCTCCTATACCAGTGTTATTATAGCTAACTTAAATTAAAATCATAACCATAAAAAAAACATTTTTGATATTTGAAATAAAATAAACCTTAACTGACAATTTTATTTCAGCTAATTATTATTTCATATATAATTATTTATTTCAGCAAACTAATAAATAAAAATACATTTTATTAAATACATTTAATTCAATTAGATTAGACCAAATATAAATTAAAGACTTTTAAAAATGACTAAAACGTTAAGTAAATTAAAAGTAAAAATATACAGTGGGGCAAAAAAGTATTTAGTCAGCCACCAATTGTGCAAGTTCTCCCACTTAAAAAGATGAGAGAGGCCTGTAATTTTCATCATAGGTATACCTCAACTATGAGAGACAAAATGAG
>NW_015506241.1:7303-19943 GCF_001515645.1 Sinocyclocheilus grahami | reverse complement strand
GTCATTGCCAACAAAGGGTATTTAACAAAGTATTGAGATGAAATTTTGTTATTGACCAAATACTTATTTTCCACCATAATTTGCAAATAAATTCTTTAAAAATCCTACAATGTGATTTTCTGGATTTTTTTTCTCATTTTGTCTCTCATAGTTGAGGTATACCTATGATGAAAATTACAGGCCTCTCTCATCTTTTTAAGTGGGAGAACTTGCACAATTGGTGGCTGACTAAATACTTTTCCCCCCCACTGTATTTTAAAAAATTATACAAATTTAAAAAGAGAAAATATATACAGAAATACAAAATAATACTAAAATGTAAATACTATTAAGAAATGTATAGTCTGAATGCACTGTAAGTCGCTTTGGATAAAAGCATCTGCTAAATTATCTAAATTAAATTAAAATTATCTAAATTAAAATAACACTGCTACATACTATTTGTTGCTTACTAGGATCTAAAGTGTGTATTA
This sequence comes from Sinocyclocheilus grahami, assembly GCF_001515645.1. Taxonomy (NCBI): domain Eukaryota; kingdom Metazoa; phylum Chordata; class Actinopteri; order Cypriniformes; family Cyprinidae; genus Sinocyclocheilus; species Sinocyclocheilus grahami. The sequence goes on along the minus strand of NW_015506241.1, from coordinate 19,470 downwards.
TCTGCATTTTGGGCCAAAAACACTCTCTAAGTGAAAAGTGTGTCACTATGAACAAATTGAACAACATTTTTGGTGCACACTACAAATATGTACTACAGATATTCACCTTCATGATTGCGGTTATTGCCTTTTTAGACTGTTGATATAAAAATGAAAATGGCGATGATCTTCAGTTTTGCAGTGAGCTCTGCGTTACACGCGTTCCCTGAGTTATGTTATCAGACACACACTCTCATTACCTGTCTGCCTGCTAGTAATCAGCTGCAATTGTTCCCTTCAGATCTCCATCACAGATCTGTGCCAGTGGTGACAGATGTGCTGTATGTAGAAAACGCACAAATAACCTGTGGAAACACATGTGGGGAAAAAATAAGCTGCTTAATTTACAATGCCTAAAATAACCGCATAAAGACATCACAGAGTCTGGGACAATTTTCCTGATTGTATAGCAAGTGAGGAAAGCATGTTGTTACCTTACCAGTCACCAGATGTCCCTGTTGCACAATAAATGCGTAACATGGACTTAATGCAGTGAGCTCTGCGTTACACGCGTTCCCTGAGTTATGTTATCAGACACACACTCTCATTACCACTCTGCACCTGTCTGCCTGCTAGTAATCAGCTGCAATTGTTCCCTTCAGATCTCCATCACAGATCTGTGCCAGTGGTGACAGATGTGCTGTATGTAGAAAACGCACAAATAACCTGTGGAAACACATGTGGGGAAAAAATAAGCTGCTTAATTTACAATGCCTAAAATAACTGCATAAAGACATCACAGAGTCTGGGACAATTTTCCTGATTGTATAGCAAGTGAGGAAAGCATGTTGTTACCTTACCAGTCACCAGATGTCCCTGTTGCACAATAAATGCCTAACATGGACTTACAATTGCTAACTGCTTCCAAAAACAAACATGGCAAAAAATGGCACATGTCAGCTTTAGAAGAATAAATAAATGTTTAGCAACTTTAGCAGTTAATTCTGGGCATAAATTACAAGGCTGCCATCACTAATATTGATATCTACTGCTAATTAATAGACAGTTCTATTATTTCATGTGCTGTGTGAGAAATGAGCTTACTGCAGGAATGAATTTAAGCCCGACTTTCATACAGGAAACATAAGCAGCAGGCTAAACCCTGAAATGGACTTGAAGTACTAGATGGACTGATATGAGTCACGTTGTGTTTCCCAAATCCAGTGCTTGCCAACAGCAAAAGAGACGGGTTTTCTTCCAAATTTAGCATATTTGAAAGGTTTCAAATTGCTAACTGCTTCCAAAAACAAACATGGCAAAAAATGGCACATGTCAGCTTTAGAAGAATAAATAAATGTTTAGCAACTTTAGCAGTTAATTCTGGGCATAAATTACAAGGCTGCCATCACTAATATTGATATCTACTGCTAATTAATAGACAGTTCTATTATTTCATGTGCTGTGTGAGAAATGAGCTTACTGTAGGAATGAATTTAAGCCCGACTTTCATACAGGAAACATAAGCAGCAGGCTAAACCCTGAAATGGACTTGAAGTACTAGATGGACTGATATGAGTCACGTTGTTTCCCAAATCCAGTGCTTGCCAACAGCAAAAGAGACGGGTTTTCTTCCAAATTTAGCATGTTTGAAAGGTTTCAGATTTGTTCACACGTTAGCTATTTGCATTCAACAAAATCACACAGGTTGACTTGTCAATGTTGCTGAAGAAGAAACAGTTTAAACCAACTTAATGTGGTTTTTCTGGTCTCAGCTTACTGGTCAGCCTGGCCACTGCTGACATTCAGCTAGTTTTTGCTAATTTTTGATGGTTTTAAAGTAGTTTTTGGCACTTTTTTTGCTGCTAGTTATTCATTTTTACTGTTTTAAAGCAGTTTTTGGGCACCTGTTAGCTTGACAAGTGCCTAAAACCCTTCTAAAACCATCAGAGTTTTCAAATCAGCTTGATGGCAAGTTAAGACCAGAAAATCAGTTTTTTTTTTTGTTCACAGGTTAGTCATGTTCAACAAAATCACACAAGTTGCCTGGTCCACATTGCCGCAGATCAAACACAGTTTATACCGACTTTTTGTGGTTTGCTGGTCTCAGCTTAATGGTCAGCCCGGCCATTGCTCATTTTTGATGGTTTTAAAGTAGTTTTGGGCACTTTTTTGCTGCTAGTTAACAAGATGCCAAAATACTTACAGCTTGATTAGTGAAATCAGTTTGATGGCCATGAGTTAAGACCAGAAAATTACAAAGGCTAGTTTAATCAGTGTTTTTTCCCCCACAAAATCACACAAGTTGACTAGTCCACATTGCTAAAGAAGAAACCAACAGTTTAAACCATATTGATGTGGTATTCTTGTCTCAGCTTAATGGTCAGCTTGGCTAATTCTTATATTCAGTTAATTTTTGCTATATATATATTTTTTAAAGATTTTAAAGCAGATACATGTCACTTGTTTGCTGATAGTTGACAAGTGGCGAAAACACTTGAAAATCGGTCTGATGGGCAGTTAAGACCAGCAAACTAGTTAAAGGCCCCAATATAATTGAGAACTAACTGGTGTGACGCCATTTTGAACAAAAGCAGGCAAAAACGAAGTTTGTTTTGGGAGTTTAAAACCAGAAAAGTTTGCTCCGGCTGGTAAACACCTTTCATTGGTCCGTTGCGATGACGTTATAGGTGTGTGTGGCTCTGTGGCTCCGCCTTCTTCACAATTAAATCTTCTTCGGTTAATTTCTTGTGTTCAGTTCGTCAAGGTCAGACGCTCACGAGTAAAAATATGAACACAATGGAGAGATTCTGTAAAGTAGTAATTGAAGTTGTAGGCGGCGTCTAGACGTTTGCTAATGGTGAACTGCTGCTCAGGTATTTCAAACTGCTTTTTACCCCTAAGAGAAGAACGAAAATAAACTTCACCATGAGTATATCAGAGCCTTAAGGCTGGTTTAATCTTTTTTTTTTCAGTAGGACAAGTCTTTACTTATAGGAAGTTACAAAAAAAGCACAAGTCTGTAGTGTGTTTTCTTTAGCAGTCTATGGTGGCTCCTTTAAGATAAATCTTCCTTGGTGCTTGTTTTCTGGCCTCAAGGCTACAATCTGTTGGAATTAAAATTTAGCTTAAAAGGTCTCACCCCAATCAACTGTGCTAATCTCAAACCAGTGATTAAGAACAAGAAGGTCTTTAACACCAGGGGATCAACACCAGCATGCAGAAAATGTTAGCAATGAAGAAGTCAGTCAGAAACCAAGCAAAAAGTTCTTGAAAACATCACTGCAAAAAAACAGCAAATCACCATAATCAGAGAACAAGCGAGAAGAGAGACCTATCAGATTCCTCTGTAACCCTACACGGACTTCACAGAAACTTGGACATGGAGAATGACTGGGTTTTGGATTTTGATAGGACTTCCTTTCAAGGTACTGCCCCATAATTCACCTCTGATTTGTGGTATTATCGCCATACACTGCCCTCGTCTTCCTCCGAGTGTCACGCTTTGGTCTAATGGAAGCCCCTTCGGCTGTCTGCGGCTCCTTGTAACCCCCCAATATGCTTCCCATTAGGGCTGAAAGACCGTTGAGGCTGTCCCTCGCAACATGTGGTTCTATTTAGAGCAGGTGAAACAATGTAAGAAAATAGATCTGTCATACACTGCATTCCAGGGGTCAGGAGAGAGCAGCGTTAAATCATGGAAAGACTAATCCTGGAAAGATTGTGGTTGGATTTTATGGTGGAGCTCTGTAAAACTCTGTAGGGGTCTAAAAGTGCATCGGTACCATTGCTCGCATGACTGTTACGGTGTTGTGAAGCAAGATGGAGCTGTGCTATATGCTGTATACCAAGGCCTGAAAACAAGCAGTCCACTCTTGTTTCATACAACGACCAGGTGTTTTCACTCAAACCTCTGAGGGAATTTCATTTCATTTCATTTCATCTAATTTCATTTGGAAAGTAAAGGGATGGGGGTGTTTTGTGGGCCATTATGCAGAATTTAATCGCTGTAAGCGATGTGTTTGATTGGCCCTTATTGAGGCTCCAAATTGGACTTTCATTGACTGTAGCTGAAATGTAGCTAAAAAGCTGAAATGTTATGAATGTTGTGTTAGTGTTATATATATGAATGAAACACATAAAACATATTTATGTATGTATATATGTATACACACACACATACAGTATATGAATTACATATTACATGAATTGTGTAAATTATATATGAATATATAAATTTTTACAATAAAATTATTCAGATGATTTATATTAATATATATGATATTTATATTATATGTGTATTAATTAAACTAATAATATATATATAGATATATATTATGTATAACATTCTTATATATATATATATATACTGTATATATATATATATATGAATATTATATATATTTTAATTGTTTAATTAATACACATATAATATAAATATATCATATATTTTAATATAAATCATTTGAATAATTTTATTGTAAAAATTTATATATTCATAATTTACCCAGTATATATTTTATATTATGTATTATATATATTTATTAAACTATTAAAAAATGAAATATATGCGTACCCACTGTATATATATATATATATATATATATATATATATATGCAATGCATATGCATAGTTTGCATATTTTATATTTTTTACATTTTGTATAACATATTTGAATAGACTATAGACACCCCACCCACCCACATGCACACACACACACACACATACACAAAAACACTCTTGAAGCAGCAGAAGATTGCATGCTAATGCTGGATGAGAGTCCTTGTAACTAGCGTTATATGAGGCTTCCAGCAGTAACTCCAAAAGAGGTAATGTGTTCTGTGGCCTCACAGGTGTGTATCACTTCACCAGAGACCCTGTAAACATTTTACATGCACAGAGACCTGGGATAAAAGAGCTCAGCATTCAACCTCCAAGGTCTGCCTCCAGTTGGGTTTGCTGTTTACCTCTTGGTTGTGAATTCCACTTTAACCTGGACTGCATTCAGTCTTGGCTGTCACAGTGATTAGCATTCTGCTAACAGGGTTTGAGCTGCTAACTTCTTCCGTATGAGCAGCATAATGAGAAACACAAAGATCGTTTTAACGAGAGTGCTGCCAAAACCAACCCAAAGGTTTTAAAATGCGGCCGCTCGCTTTCCACCATATTCTAAAAGCAGTCGCGTCTCCTGCACATTCCGAGCTCCTTTTATAGAGAGTAGAAAATAAGGTTAGCATTTGTTTTCTCTTTATGCTAACGAACAAGAAGGGCACAACTGTTTCCCTTCAAAAAGCAGTCGTTCCACTTCTTTTTTTTTTTTTTTTACTTTTCCATTTCATTACGGAACATGGGCGAGGTTCAAACGGAGAATGTGTTGGAGCTATTTTCAGAAAATGTGTTTTTCTAAGCACATAAATGGCTGAGCACTTGACCGCTGATTAGAGTTGATATCAGGAAACAGACCATTAAAGGCCATTAAACTCGCATCCCGCGACTGATTACTCAAATGAACGGCGCAGGCTATTTTACGGTTAAACATTTCTCTCTCGCTCACTCTCCTCACTGTGTCATCCTACATTATGTTTCACTGCATAGTGCAACAAACCGCTCTTTAACCACATACGCGCCTGGTCATCTCATCATCTAAATTCAACTGCTGCTGGCACAGCAGGCACCAAATGAGTTTTCCTTGGTACCAAAACTTAATTGTAGATGGCAATGTTACTTAAAACAACCCAACTAGCTAATTTTTGACTCTTATGACCTAGTGTTCTATCAACAGGATGCCGCTGGAATTCCACAACCTCAATTTATTAACCAAGGTCATGGAGACGCCAATAATCTTCAGATGATGGTTATTTTAAAAATTGCACTGAAGGGGTGTACACGTGATTCTTCATTTCCTGCAGTTTAACGAGGCCTGCGGTTTGGATCGGAGCCAGTTCCGCTGATGGTTTACGCCTCTGTGGGGCAAGACACATTAGGAAGCTAATGGTCTGCATCCCTCAGGAAGGATAACTGGTATCTGCAATCAGGGCTGATTTTTATTCCCTGTGTTTAAAGAGTTAATTATATGTCCTGCATCAGCTGGGCTGCTGTGAGCCCTGGGGTTTGGCATTGATTAATGAGCGCCTTAAAATAAGGCTCCGGTTTCACCAGCAGCTTGTAATACAGTCCAATTTAGTTGGATTGGTGAATTTACAGCACGTTTCCTGCAAATTGCATTGTATTTAGTTCTGCTGCGGCTACAATATAAACACAACACCAAGCATGTCATTTGTAAACTTCATCTCCTTTGGGAGCTCTAAAAGGTACTCCAAGTCCTGCTACAAATGCTTACAATATTTGACTAAAAGTAGCGATGATAGTAACTACATCAGATGTTTTCAAAATAGTTACAAGCTAATTTTTTCCAACATAATGCGATGTAGTATTTCCTAATGAAACAGGAAGTTTGGTAAGGAGATATCAAAGGCCCTGGCTGCTTTTATAGCCAACAGCCTAATTTTCCAGGATTTGCTACTTACTATTGCTAGCATAGTAGGTCTCAAAGCTAAAACTAGCTAAAAACTACACATAATGAGTAGCTTTAAGTTTGAAATGCTCAAGTTTTAAAGAAACTTCCCCTTTCCTGAATGCTGTAAAGATACTATGGTCAAACAACAACTTTTCTGGAATGTAACACTGATTTTCTATTCCGTAACTCTGTTACACCATATGATTTCCCAGCAAATACTAGCCTTAGGGTTAGGATTAGTCAGGGTTATGGTTAGTTAGAGTTTTGGCTTGGTCATTTAATTGCAATAAATTAATCAATGAACTCACAATCAAAGAAATCTGAATTTAGGGCTACAAATATGAGTGTTAACAACAAAAAAGTAATTCAGCATCTTGAATGCATTTTACTCAGATTCAGATCAAACATTGATATCGTTAATCAGTGCTTTAAACCATTAAGCATACAGATGTCAGTGAAATACGAACACTCTGGGAACGATTAAATACTACTGCACCAGAAGAGCATATCCCTTTTTTTTCCCCTAATTTTGACCATCTTTTGACCGGACTTTGGCATATGACTTGGAAAACAGTCGATCTTTGTTTAATTAGTGCATGTCACTTTCATGAGCAGTCGCGAATCATCAAATGGAAGTATTTAGCGAGCATCAAGCTAAGATCTTTTTTTGTGGCTTGCTGTAGGAAATGATTCCCAGAGGAAAAAGGGAACCTCTAACATTGATTGATGTATTGTGTTTTTCGATCTGTTTGTTGAAAATTCTGTATATTCCTATTTGATTTTTACACACATACTTCATGAAGTGCACTGTTCAAATGAACACCATTCCACTACTTTGATGCTTTCATCAAGACGTCAAGAAAACTTTGTCTTTCACTCAGTTGGTTCCTGTGCCTAATTCCTGTCTTTCAGATCTCCACTGTAATCACAAACAAATGCATTATATTAATGCAAATCAGATTTCAAGATAACCATAAGGCACAGAACATTTTCTGTAGATAAATATACATGGCATCTGACTGCCAAACTGACTTATGATTTGCCTTGCAGATACATAAATGAAACAATATGCTACACTTACGATGAAAGAGGTACCAAAGCCATATATTAAAAAAAAAAAAACATGATTTGGGGGTGGGCTCTATTGGCTATCTAGCCTGAGCCACCTAGCAACCACCTAGAACACCCTATCAGCAGCTTAGCAACACCCTAGGTACCACCCAAAACAAAAAAGCTATCCAGAAACACCCTATCAATCACCTAGAGCACCCTAACAATGCTCTAGCGACCACCCAGAACAGCCTAGCAACAACCTAGCAACCAGCCAGAACATCTTAGCGCTATAAGCAACCCAAAACACCCTATAGCAACCACCCAGAGCGCACTAGCAACAAACCCAGAAAAGTCTAGCAATTCCAAAAAAAACCTTACCAAACCAATCAAAGCACCAAAGAAAACCTCAGAAACACCCTAGCAACCACCTAGAAAACCCTAGAAATGCCTAAGAGTGCTCTAGCAACCATTCAGAAAAGCCTTGCAACACCATAGCAATGCTTAGGATCACCCCATCAGCCACCCAAAATATCCTAGTAACATTCTAGCTACACCCTAGAAACTAGGGGTGCAACGGTTCAACTTACTCACAGTTCGGTTTGTATCACGGTTTTAGAGTCACGGTTTCGGTACGGTTCGGTATGTGCTATGTTTAGGGAAAAAACTATATTGTCATATAAAAATAATGAAGATAACAAATAATCTAACTACAAGCAACAGCACAAATAAATACAATAGAGCAAAGATACAAATAAAATAAACTGCTTTTTTTTAGGTCGGTCTAACATTAGTTTTTAGGTACAGAAATTGAATAAAGTAATCAAATGTAAAATAACATTGCATATTTGACTGTATAAATGAAAGATTAATCCTTATTAAAGTTACAAAAGTTATTCAATCAAGAGCAGTGAGTGATTTCCGTGTTGTTGCTGTTTGATTAACATTAAGAAAGTGCTGTCACTTTAAGAGAACACACTGATCCAGTGCACTGATACTGTACGCTCAGTCGACTATGTCTGCTAGGATACTCACCAAGATGAGCATTTTGACATAATTTTTGATTGAATTGTCCATTCAAGCACAATACTTCAAAGAGAGCTTAATATTTGAGCGCATTCTGAAATGCGGGTTCACGCACTTCGGATGATCGCGCACACAGATCTTCTCACTGTAATATTTAAACTGTCCAGGCTTAAATGAGTTTAGTTTAAACACAGATAGTAACGTGTGCTGTTCAGGTCTCACCTGCGCTATCAACACGTGATGACGGCATAAATGACAGAGTTATTCCAACATACAGCAATCGCATTGAACAAAGAGTGACTGGTTTGTCCACGTATTGTTTCTCTCTCTCTCTCATCGCTCTTGTTGTAATGTATTGGGAAGCCAGAATTTGTATCCATCAACAGAAACATGCATTAGCCGAACTCTAACAAACCATATTACAGATGCATTGTCAGATTTAAGTTGAACCGCGGTCCTATTGCATGCCGAACCGTGTGTGGAGAACGGTACGGTTCGATGTTTTACAGAGAACCGTTGCACCCCTACTAGAAACCACCCAAAATGTCCTAGAAGCGGCCCAGGAACACTCTAGCAACCACCCAGAACAACTTGGCAATAATTAGGAGCACCCTAGCAACCACCCAGAGCATCCTAGAAATATCCTATGAACAACTCAAAACACCCCTAGCATCTACCCAGAAATACCTAGTGACTGCTTAGCAAGAACTTAGCAACCAATCCTGTATTGATTACTGTCTCTCACTCTCTCTCCTTCCCTCTCTCCCTCACAATGCCTTTTTTCTATCTCTTTGACTGACATTGGCTACTTTTTGGATATATCAAGACAAAGTGAAATCTCAAAGCAATGACGCTCTAAAGACACCTGTGAATGTGTGTGTAAAATGCCATATTTACCAGAATCCAGTATCTCTGTTTTCGACCCTCATAAACAGTTTTCCTACTTGCCTGCTCTCCTCAAGCTTGACTTGCAGCCAATCAAAGGATGAGGGTGGAAAATTGAAAACATGGAGAGGATCTGCCTTTTGTTCAGAGCTGATGCATGAAGAGATTGGAAGCTTATGTAAGATCAGAGGTGCCACAATGGCGCTCGTCTCGATGGACCAGTGCGACCAGCAGAAAGAGGGAGGAAGAGCAATATGTGTTTAAATGGATCACATAACAACAGCTTACATTGACAGGAGACAAGGTACACCAAAGAATGGGATCATTTAGTCCATAAGATTTACCTTACTGGATTATTGCTATGAACTAGGTGAGTAGAAACAAACTATGAATAAAGTTCTAGAAAAATCTAGTTGTTGGTGTGAGTTCACAAGGGACAATCCATAAGTCATCCTGGGCAAGACACATTCCAGGAGGGCTGTGCCTGTAATAAGTGTACTGCAAGTCATTTTGGGTATAAAGCATCTGCTAAATGACTAGTTAAGCTGAATGAGAGGGTAGGTATTCCAGAGAACTGTTTAAAGTAGTATTTAAGACTTTCAGAATAGAAAGAATTGGTCCTTTCTTCACCTGGAGAACCTCCATGAGGATATGCCTCGACCTCCGGATCCTTCAACACGTGGACCCTCTAGAGTCTGCACTGTGCCAAAGCCCGCTGACGGACACTCATGATGCCATTGGCTCACCACTTTGCAATTCCGGGGATACAAAGAGGACCAGCACTGAGACACGGGCCCCAGGAGATTGACAGTATCTGGGCAGTGAGTGAGCATGATTGTGGCTGGCCCTAAAATAGCCTGCGGTGGGGCTGGTATTTCAAAGCTACGACCGGGACAGCACAGAAACCGCATGCTACTGCTTTCAACATGCATCTGACACTGCTGTACTGGAAACAGGGCAGACAAACCCAAATGCCCTCAGGAGATTGGCTCCCGTATAACTGTGATGTGATTGTTGAGTGGTTTTGCGTTCCATCAGACGCAGATGTCTGTGAGATTTTTATGATGCACCTTGGGTAAAGTTTGATATGAAGTGAAGAGGATTGATTCAGTCACTCCAAATCTTACAAAACAGGAAAATCACTTTGAAAATCCAGAGTTAATGTAAACAATGCTTTCAGGTGACACTCATGGAGTGATTTAGCAGCTAAAGCGCAAAGCTGCTGGTTTGAACACAGTTGTGCCTTGAGAAAGACACTTAACCACAGACTGCTCCAGGGGAACTGCTGCTCTAATAATGCATTCAGTGTCAGATACAGGATATTCCTACTTAATATCTCTGTTCCATTGCCAGGTGCCAGGAAGACAAAAAAAAAGCAGTGCTACCTCTACCTTTGAGCCAAGAAAGAACTCCAACTTGTGGAGGATAAAGAACAATATGCAATGCTAGAAACTTACTTTGTTTTACACACAAGTCTCTGCAAACATTTGTTGAACAGATATCATGCAAGCAGGGCCGTGCACAGACCTTTTGAGTCCCCCCCCAATGACAAATGAAATAACACAAAATAATAGTCTCAAAAGCTTTAGATTTATTCACTATTAATAACAACCATAATATATATATATACAGTGGGTACGGAAAGTATTCAGACCCCCTTAAATTTTTCACTCTTTGTTATATTGCAGCCATTTGCTAAAATCATTTAAGTTAATTTTTTTCCTCATTAATGTACACACAGCACCCCATATTGACAGAAAAACACAGAATTGTTGACATTTTTGCAGATTTATTAAAAAAGAAAAACTGAAATATCACATGGTCCTAAGTATTCAGACCCTTTGCTGTGACACTCATATATTTAACTCAGGTGCTGTCCATTTCTTCTGATCATCCTTGAGATGGTTCTCCACCTTCATTTGAGTCCAGCTGTGCTTGATTATACGGATTGGACTTGATTAGGAAAGCCACACACCTGTCTATATAAGACCTTACAGCTCACAGTGCATGTCAGAGCAAATGAGAATCATGAGGTCAAAGGAACTGCCTGAAGAGCTCAGAGACAGAATTGTGGCAAAGCACAGATCTGGCCAAGGTTACAAAAAAAATTCTGCTGCACTTAAGGTTCCCAAGAGCACAGTGGCCTCCATAATCCTTAAATGGAAGACGTTTGGGACGACCAGAACCCTTACTAGAGCTGGCCGTCCAGCCAAACTGAGCTATCGGGGGAGAAGAGCCTTGGTGAGAGAGGTAAAGAAGAACCCAAAGATCACTGTGGCTCAGCTCCAGAGATGCAGTCGGGAGATGGGAGAAAGTTGTAGAAAGTCAACCATCACTGCAGCCCTCCACCAGTCGGGGCTTTATGGCAGAGTGGCCCGACGGAAGCCTCTCCTCAGTGCAAGACACATGAAAAAACACCTGAAGGACTCCAAGATGGTGAGAAATAAGATTCTCTGGTCGGATGAGGCCAAGATAGAACTTTTTGGCCTTAATTCTAAGCGGTATGTATGGAGAAAACCAGGCACTGCTCATCACCTGTCCAATACAGTCCCAACAGTGAAGCATGGTGGTGGCAGCATCATGCTGTGGGGGTGTTTTTCAGCTGCAGGGACAGGACAACTGGTTGCAATCGAGGGAAAGATGAATGCGGCCAAGCACAGGGATATCCTGGACGAAAACCTTCTCCAAAGTGCTCAGGACCTCAGACTGGGC
>NW_015506241.1:4091-4986 GCF_001515645.1 Sinocyclocheilus grahami | reverse complement strand
CAACAAGATTTTTATTTACTCTTGCAGACCTAGTTCAGCTGCTGTGGAACTTCAGTTCATTCAGTCAAGATAGAGGGGGTGGAGTTATGAGGTTTACTGACAGTTTGAGCGGATCCAACAAGATTTAGTCACAAGCTCTTTTTAATACCTTTCATTGGCTAAATATTTGTAAAGCAGACAGACAGATGTAAAGGGTGACCAATATCACTGATTTATTGAAGAAAAAAAATGCCAAGAAACCATCAACAAGTGTGCGTGCATGTGTAAAGAGTTACGTGATTTGGTGTTCTATTCTGCCAGTGATCACATATCTCATTTTCTATCATTATTTTGCCTACTCACTGGTCACTATAGGAACATGCCCTCTGGTGTCTTGTGCATCCACACCTGTTCCAAAACGAATATCCTCCATCCACAGCTGCAGGTCTACACGTGGGTACACCTTAAAATGTTTTAAGAGGCTGCTAATGCTCTTGTGTTGTAATGTCCCAGAATATGTGAATCACTCTGTAAGAATGTATGTGACCCCTCTTAAGTAATGAAGGTTTACATGCTGAAAACATGTAATGAACACTCACTGCATGCCTGGGCATGTCCGGTTGCTCTCTTTAAGCCTCCTTTGTAAAATACAATAAAAGCATCCTAATCCCCAATGCCTAACCCCTAAACCATGAGGACAAACACCTTTGTGTGAATGTCTGTCCTCCCTCACTAAACGCTGCACAGGGCGAGTTTATGTCATTGCATGTACATGTGGACGAGTATGTTTTACAGATCTTAGAATCTCTAGAGGCTGTTCCCATGATGTATCATGCACTGGAAAGACAATAAGCGAGGAGGTACACACCATTGTGAAAAGGTTATGCAATTCTGATGTGTTTTATTGGGAAGAACT
>NW_015506241.1:2064-2932 GCF_001515645.1 Sinocyclocheilus grahami | reverse complement strand
TCTCAAACCCTTAAATAAACCTAATTTTAGATCAAACTCCGTCCCTGGGAGAGGAAAGAGGGAGATAAATGCTTCCCTGCATTCCAGACACAAAGTTCTTCTACAGTTCTTTGGAGAACAGGTACAGTTTGACAAGCGTAAGAACAAACTTGTCTCTGAAATGTGTTTTACAATTTCTTTGTCCGACACGTCAGTTTGTTTTGGTTGAACATTTTTTTCTTCTCCATCATTTAGTGGAGACAACAGCTAAACACACTGTCCTTCAAACATCACATGGTTTTCCAGCAGATCTTTGCCTTAGAAATGAGCAAACCAGGCCATACCAAATTTAGCTGGTCAAGCTGGTTGGCAAGTAGTCCAAGATAGTCCACCAAGTCTGTTTATCTAAGATAATCTGCAGGGTGAAACCAAATCCATCAGCTTTGAGACCAGTTGATCAATCATCTAGACCAGCTTGGATTATTGCCTTATGATTGAAACTAGGTGGGAAAAGACAGTCTAAACAGTGGTCAAACTGGTTTTTAGAACATAGTAACTGGTTTGTTGCTAGTCCAAGGTGGTCTATAAGTTCTAACCAACTTGACTAAGATGATCTACTATACTGATGATCCCTCTCTTGACAAATCTGGACTAGATAATGACCATATATCACCGGCATAGAACATATCTGCCTGAAATTATATCTGTTACAAAGGTCAAAATGGTTGATAGACCTTGAAAATGTTTTTTTCTTAATCTGGTTTGGTGCTGGTCCAAGGTGGTCTACCAGGTCAACCAGCTGGTAGTCAAGCTGATCAATCATCAAGACCAGTTTGGACTAACTAATGCTATAAATGAGTTGCTAGAAACCATATAAACCCCAATGTAT
>NW_015506241.1:0-1471 GCF_001515645.1 Sinocyclocheilus grahami | reverse complement strand
AAACAAAAAGAACCAGCAGTGCGAAACAACATTTACGAGGTGTGTACAGAGAAACAGTGTGGTAATTACAGCTGTCTACTTCATTTTGTGATGGGAAAATAGGCCTTTTAAATTTAATTAGGCCTCCATCTAAACAAGAGAACTCAAGATAATAAATATTTAAAGGGTGTTCTTGTTGTTGTACTGGATGATTTTGACTTGTTGAAGTTTTGCGTCTCCAATAACAGGCCTCTCGGGTTACTGTGGTTTGGTTTTCTTTTGTTCACGGATGTTATTTCTAGAATGTGAAGTGTTGATTCTTGAATTCCAGCACACCTGAGCACATTCCTGCGTGTGAATCTGTGGTTTGTGAGGTGTGAAGTCGTAATAAAATCACAGAAAACACGTTTCTACTGTTGTTCACTCACGCACATAGTGCAGCAGTTTAATAGATGTTAGTTAGAGGGTGCCATATTTAATTTTGAAGCAAAGTATGTGAGGAAACTGTTTGGTACCTGAAAGACATTGAAAAAATGTATTTCCACAAATGTTCAGGGTGAAAAACTTTTTAGAACAAGTTGAATGAACTGTACTTCCATCCCTCACAGCCTCGTGCTTATTTGCATTCAGTTAAAGGAATAGTCCAACCAAAAATGCAAGACAAACAAGACTACTCATTGACTTTTAGTCATTTTTTTGCCTTGTTTTCAGTCCAACAAGATAGATGTACTTGAGAAGCAAGATTTGATGCAAGTATATGCAAGTATAGTTTGTCTTACTGCACCGGCAGATCTTTTTCCTTTTTTTAAAGAATAAAAAGTTAATCTGGAAAATAAGACAAATATATTCATTAGCAATAAGATGCCTTGTACTTTGCTCTTTCTGAAGGTGATTTATACTTCCAAGCTCCAAAAAAAAAGACCATGCACATATCACAAAATTACTCCATATGATTGTTTTGTATGAGGAACAGGCTAAAATGTAAGCTTTAGTTAATAAAAATCCTCAACAACTCATTTGCACTTACAGTATGTTCAATTATAAATGGTGCCTTTCAACACGTTGCACCAGGTTTAAAAGCAATGACCCTAAAGACCATTGCATATGCTATCTGAGGGCTACAGCAAAGTGAAAGGTTATCAGTGAATAGCAACTTAATTATTGGTCAGTTCTTCTTGTAAAACCATCATATGGCTTCAGATGACTTTGAGTAGTCTATGAGATGTTTGGACTACTTTTATGGTGCTTTTTTTTGTTATTTTTTGGAGCTTTGTAGTATAAACCACCATGCATTTGAGTTGTATGGCACAGTACAGCTCATATATTCTGCTGGAACATTTCCTTGTGTTTTTAATTCAGTCATACATGGTTGGAACAACATAGGAGTGTGTAAATAATGAAAATTTTCCATTCATGGGTGAACTATTCCTTTAGTCTAACTAAAGTCTTTTGGTGGTACCACTGTCTAACTGAATCACCCCGTTCCTCTATT
>NW_015506240.1:363429-365019 GCF_001515645.1 Sinocyclocheilus grahami | reverse complement strand
CCAACTTTCTTAAATCCTATTTAAACAACTTCTTCTTCTTCTTCTGAGACTAAATTTTTAAATGTATCTCCTCCTAGACCTTTAAAGCTACAACCACCAAACTCGGCCCAGACCTTCAGACTGGTCTGACTTGGGTTGCTATATCTTTTCTAACTGATCCGGCTTACGGTTTTCGCAAACCAGACTATCAAAAATCCCATAGTCTTTCATTGAGGGGGTCAAAACTTTTGTACGATGAATCTTATGGTGTATTTATTGCTATAGCAAAGCTTAACAACTCCCTACTGAAAAAAAACCCCTGTTAAAACCAGCCTAAGCTAATTGGCTGCTTTGGCTGGTCTCCCAAGCTGGTTTTAAAGTGGTTTTGGCCACTTTTTTAGCAGGTAAGGCTGGTCTTAGCTGGTTTTCAGCTTGTTTTTAGCTGGGTTTTTTTTTTTACTGAATCAACTGGTTTTAGCTAGTTTTAGCTGGATTAGCATAGAAACATGATAACAACATGGTAGTAACATGCTAATCATGCTAGAAACATGATAACATCATGCTATTAACATGTGAATCATGCTATTAACATGTTCATCATGATAGAATCAAGCAAGCAACATGCTATTAACTCGCTAATCATGTTAACAACATGCTATTAACTTACTAATCATGCTAACACAATTTTAACACCATGCTAGTAACAATGCCAATCATGTTCACAACATGCTAGTAACATGATAATCATGTTAGAAAAATGCTAGTAACTTGCTAATCATGTTAACACCATGCTAGCAACATGTTAATCATGCTAGATACATGCTAGCAAATTGTTATTCATGCAAACAAAATGTTAACACCATGCTAGTCACATGCTAATCTTGCTAACAAATGCTAGTAACATGCTAATCATGTTAGAAACATGCTACTAAACTGCTTATCATGCTAACAAATTATTAACATCATGCTAGTAACATACTAATCATGCTAGAATCATGTTAGCAAAACATGTTAGTAACTTGCTAATAATGCTAACAACATGTTAGTAACATGCTAATCATGCTAGAAACATGCTAGTAACTTGCTAATCATGCAAGCAACATGATAACCATGTTAGAAACATGCTAGTAACATGATAAGCATGCTAGCAACATGCTAATTGAGCTAGCAACATGATAACATGTTAATCATGCTAGCAAAATGCTAATCATGCTAAAAACATGTTAGCAACAAGCTAGTCATGCTATAAACAGCCAAGTAACCACCCCAGGAACCCTAGCAATATGTTTTATACCTATCTGTTTTTCTGATAGACTGTATTGCCTTGAAAACATTCAAACATTAATCTTTAAAACTATGTTAAATTTCAAACTACTTCAAACTGAAAACTTTCAGACTGCAAGCTTTTAAAACTTTTTCAAACTTTCTGGCATGGCTTTTTCCAAGCCAACTTAAAGTTTGTCTACAAACTTTTCAATCTAGTTTTTATATTGTCAGGTTTCATTGTTATTCATAGTATGTGCTTTTATTAGTTATATATACACACACACACACACACACACACACACACATATATATATATATATATATATATATAAGACAATATGTGTG
>NW_015506240.1:351078-362027 GCF_001515645.1 Sinocyclocheilus grahami | reverse complement strand
ATCAAAAGGCAGTAGTTTATCAGTAATCCTAAAAAATAACACTGCCAAACTAAAAAACAACAACTTACTTACACATAGTAAGAAATTGATATAAAAACTGAAACAGAAGTGAAACAAGTAATAGGAAAGAGGAGAAATAAAAAGTGATACTTATCCTTTGCCGGTGTCCCTGCCCGGTGGAGTCGCACGGTAGGGTCGATGGTCTTCACACAAGGAGGCCGTCACACGACGGCTGCTGCGGTAAATTAAGCTTTTTTATACCCGTCTAACAAAATACTAAATTTATTCAGCTGGACACACTTTTCTTATTTTTTCCACAACAAATGGCCAAGCAAGCGCAGACACTGACAAGATATGCGATACAGAACGAGACCAAACGCGCTATCAGCACGTCTCCACACAGTAAACAAAACAAGCGTTTCCTAGCAACGACAACTGCACTAAACACTAATGAGACAAGTAAATACACTTACGAGCTGCTTTTAACTTCTGCTGATAAAGACTGCTTCTCTCAAAGAGCATTTCTTTATTATTTTCAATGTAAGAACAGCACGACCATTTGTAACTTAAATGTGTAGACAATTATCTAACTTATTTTAAGAGTGGGAGCGGCCATTTGTAAATTCATGAATCTGCTCCAAAGTTCCGATCTGAACCAAATGAATCGTGATGCGTGCCCCGAGGTTCCGATCTGAATCAAAATTGTGCAAATCTGCTACGAAGTCATGATCTGAATCAAATGATTCAGGATCCGCTCTCCGAAGTCCCGATCTGAATAATGATTCATGAAACATTTCAGATCAGGACTGTGGAGCACATATCATGAATCTTTAAATTCTCGAAATGATTTGCGAACCAGCTTGATCCGAAGTTCCGATATGAATCAAAAGATTCACAAACCCACTCCGAAGTCACGATCTGAATCAAATGATTCACGATCCGCTCTCTGAAGTCCCGATCTGAATAATGATTCACGGACCATAATTTCAGATCAAAACTTCGGAGCATGTATCACAAATCTTTCAATTCATAATAAGATTCGTGAATCCGCTTGATTCGAAGTTCTGATATGACTCAAAAGATTCATAAACCCTCTTCGAATTCCCAATCTGAATCAAATGATTCGCGATAAGCATTCCGGAGTCCCGATCTAAGTCAAATGTTTCGCGATACGCGCTTTGAAGTCCCGATTTGAATCAAAAGACATGCGGTGCGCGATCCAATTGCAGCGCTAAAAAAAGGTTTGCAATGCAACAGTTTAACTGATTCGGAATTTCAAAAAGCTAGTTTCACCCATCACTACGTGCATTTTGAAAATCATTACAAGCGATGTCATAATTTGAAAATTAATGGATCTTTTAATAATTACAGTGACCAAGACAGCTCGCGTTGCAACTGAAGAAAACACATGCAAATTGAAAAGCACCAGCAAATACGGAAAACATCTTTTCAGTTTGACAACACTTGTGCAGCAAATTCTCTCAACGCAAGCAAACACAGAAACGCGCTGCTAAAACCTACTCACAGCTCAACAAAATACAGATCAGGATGTTAAAATAAACAAAAACTCATTTAGCATGTGATCGATTAGACATATGTCCCAGCCAGTTCTGTCACTTGTTGGGATCCTCTTGATTTCCATTGAGGTCTGTGCTCTTTACAGCGCTCTGATTGCACTGTGAGTATTTGCATTACCTATAGGCTATGCTATTGTCAGGGATATTCCAGCTTCTTCAGACCCAATCACCTCACACACCCCATCACAATCACCGAAGTACTAATCAGCCGCACCTGTCATCACCTTATCAACACAAGCTCAGATACACAGTCACTGCAGTTGCACGCTGTCTGGTCTTGAGTTCACTATGCTACTCCTTACCTGACTCTCTTACCTGGACTCGTTCCTGCTACCAGCCTGTTTTCACCTAAGGCATCTTCCGTTGGACTTGTGAAGAGAATATAGGATCAGTCACTACGTGAGCTATATCCCGTCAATTCCTGAGATTCTCTATTAATCACCCGCTTTCTTTGCATTTCTCCACTCAGAACCAAGCTGTAATAAAAAGTGTTACTTACCTGTCTGTCTCCCTGAGATCTCCTTCTGTATTGTGACAGAAAACCAGACCACGACAGATCAACATGGAGCCCCAACAACAAAACACCGTTTCACTTGAGGAATTGGTTTAAGCGATCTGAGCGTCCATTGTATCTGCCTCCGCCAGTCCCATGGCCCAGCCCGCTATCTTCTCCGGTGAGGCGGAGGATTGTAGTGGCTTCCTGTTACAATGCTCACTCTACTTCGAAATGCAGCCTCAAGCCTTCCCTAACGATCGCACCAAAATAGCGTTCATGATTTCTCATCTTGCTGGCCGCGCTCTTCGATTGTCTCAATCCATTTGGGAGGTTAACAGCCCTGCCATTCACACTCAACGGCATTTACGTCCCATTTTTAAAGAGGTGTTCAGTCATGCAGCTGCGGAGATCTCCGTCCATGTTCAGCTCTTCCGCATCCGCTAGGGCTCAGTTTCTGTGAGTACGCCGTCAAATTCCGTACTCTGGCTGTGACTAGTGGTTGAAATCAGGTGGCCTTACTCACCGCGTTTTGTCAAGGGATCAACACCGACATTTGATTACAAATGGTGATTTATGATGACACCGTGGGCTTGGAAAGCTTCATTCAGAAGGCCATCAAGATCTCTCAACATCTCCATGCCTGTAAGAATGCCACGCCACTCTCTTCACCACACAGACCTGCCTCACTGCCTCCAGCACCCGAACCCATGCAAGTGGATTCATACCATCTCACCCGTGCGGAGCGCACTCGTAGGATTATCTCGGGATTATGTTTATATTGTGGAGAGCACGGACATTTGATTCACTCTTGCCCTCTTCAACCAGCATGCCCAGCGGTGAGTACTATCCAGCTTAGTCCCCAGATAGCTACTTTGACTCGTATGAACATTTTATTAATGTCATCTCACCAATCCCTTTCAGCGCAAGCCCTTGTAGACTCTGGTTCCTCTGGAAACTTCATCTCTCGGGACACACTCCAACAGCTTCAGCTAAAACCTCAGAAAAATTTTCAAGTTTTGAATATCCTCACCATCCAAGGAAAGCCGCTGGGCTGTAGTCAGATTCAGTTATGCTCCCCACCATCACGCTCTGCATCGGGTGCCTTCATGAGGAGCTCATCTCTTTTCTGGTGCTGGAGGATTCCACCATGGAGATCATCCTGGTACGCCCGTGGTTAGCCCTACATTCTCCCATTATTAACTGGACCACCAATGAAGTTCTTCACTAGAGTGAGTATTGTTTTCAGAACTGTATGACCAAGATTTCTTCACTGCCATCTCGTCTCCATACCGTCTGTGCTACCACCATAGAGAGCCCCAAACCCACTGAAACTCTCATCATTCCTTCTGAATACCAGGCGTACCAGGATGTGTTCAGCAAGCGGGCCGCCACGAAATTACCACCTCACCGGCCATGGGACTGTGCTATCGATCTGCTCCCTGGAGCTCAACTCCCCAATCCCGGAACAAAGAGCTATGGAGGAGTACATTAAGGAGGCTCTCAATCAAGGCGTCATCCGCCCCAAGGAAAGGTTATGGGTGCTTGGAGACGATACTCTGGATCCGTCACTCCTCAGTGAATTCCATAGCCTCCATCCTGATCGTCCCGCTACCAGGGGCCGCGGCCGTCCTCTACGTCGGCAGCGGGCGTCGAGAGCCGCCTGTGGGGGAGGGGACCCAATCACCTCACACACCTGATCACAATCACTGGAGTACTAATAAGCCGCACCTGTCATCACCTTATCAACACAAGCTCAAATACACAGTCACTGCAGTTGCACACTGTCTGGTCTTGAGTTCACTACATTACTCCTTACCTGGATTCGTTCCTGCTACCCACCTGTCTTCGCCTAAGGCATCTTCCGTCGGACTTGTGAAGGGAATATAGGCTCGGTCACTACGTGAGCTATATCAGGTCAATTCCTGAGCCTCTCTATTAATTACCCATTTGCTTTGCATTTCTCCCCTCAGAGCCAAACTGTAATAGAGTGTTACTTTCCTGTCTGTCTCCCTGAGGTCTCCTACTGTATTGTGACAGTTTAAAACTCACAGTTATTAAACAGACAAACTGGTTGTTTGTTTTTTTAAATTTATTTGCTGTTTCTATTTGCATGTTTTTTTTCTTAAGCTGCAGTGCCTTGAGTTCTCTCGGGCACCGTAGGGGTTTTTGCTAGTGAATTGAGTTTGAATCAGTCAGGGGTGCATTACTCTGTTGAATCGGTTTGTCTGTTGCTCTGCTTTTTGTGCCTTCAGCCATGTTTATACAACACGTACTGGCTTAGTTCACTATTTTTATGACATTAATTGAAATAAGCGAAACATTATGATGTTTACAAATAAAATATCCATTTACTGCTAGTGAAACTCCATTAATATGATGAGCAGCACCTCAAAACGCTTGTTAGATGGAAACATTTGTGCATCATGATTGTAGCTTAATTCACTATATATTAAATAGTTTATCCACTGCAATTCCATTGGTGACAGATCAGTTGAAATCACCCAGTCATAGCCTACTATTTAAGTGAATGTTAAATGTATGTATATTTGAGTAATTATTGTATTAGTTATGTTGCTTTTTGTGCCTTCAGCCATGTTTATACAACACGTACTGGCTTAGTTCACTATTTTTATGACATTAATTGAAATAAGCGAAACATTATGATGTTTACAAATAAAATTTCCATTTACTGCTAGTGAAACTCCATTAATATGATGAGCAGCACCTCAAAACGCTTGTTAGATGGAAACATTTGTGCATCATGATTGTAGCTTAATTCACTATATATTAAATAGTTTATCCACTGCAATTCCATTGGTGAAATCAGTTGAAATCACCCAGTCATAGCCTACTATTTAAGTGAATGTTAAATGTATGTATATTTGAGTAATTATTGTATTAGTTATGGTCAATGTAAAAAGAGCAAATAGCAAAGCAGATGAACACAAAACAGCTAGGGGAAGGTTTGATTCTGACAGTTGGGGACATAACAGACAACACCCCCTCCCCATCCAACTACAACATTTTAATATTTATAAGGTACTTTTTTCTTTCATTAAAACACACGTTTCTCTTTAGAACATTCCCATATTTATTTTTGTTATTGTTATATAAATTATAATTTATTAAAATTTTTATTTGTTCATGAGTTAACAGAAACATTCTGAGTGTGTTTGACCTGACAACTGAGGTTGAGAATGTGTTCACAATATCTTTTGCTGCATTTCATTCCCATAATTAATTTCTCCTGGGACAAAGAATATAAATCTGCTATATCTCATTCCTATCACACTTCCACGGTCACTCTTTTGAAATAAATTGGCTTTTCGCTTTGACTTTTTCAGTCTTGGAGCCCCAGAGCTTAAAGGCTTTTTTCCTCACCACAAATAAGGATTTTACCAATTAAAAACAAATAAAGTGTATAAAATGAAACCAATAAAAATGTAAACATCACTTATAGAGTGTAATGTGGGGTTTTGTTTTGTTTCATGTTCATGTTTTCATTTTATTTTGGAGTTAATCATGGTCCCTGTTTGTGTCATGCTTCCCTTGCCCTCATGTATTCATACCTCGTCAAGTCTGTGACTCTAGTCTTCATCTGTTTGGATCACTGTAAATAAACTGCACTTGGGTTCTTCACTACGCTCGCCTTCAGTGGATTGATCGTTACATAGAGTTTGGACCTAATTGTGCAAACCAAAAGCATAAACAAATTATAAAGAACTTCATGATGATGAATGCAGGCTGCTCTAAAGATTATAAAATATTTTATGATCTGCAGCTTACAGAAAAATAAATGATTATCATTAAGCTGATAAACTACACTGTAAACAATTGCTGTAAAAAAACAAACTGCCAAATTCTGACATGCTTTTTCCATTAAAACAGTAATGTAGAAAACAATGCATTATGGGTGAAATTATTATAGACCGTATGTGTTGTATTATTAAAGTTTTAGTCTTTCTATCTAGCAGTTACAACACAAAATAAAGCAGCAACCAGAGATAAATGTAATATGAGACAAAAATAAGAACTTTTCACTGCTATTAAGCCAAGTCAACCATTTATTTCAAGTCTTTCTAAACCCAAACACCTTGACCTGCATCAGTTGCACTTCTCAACTTTAGATTTCCAGAACCGGTCAGAATTCAGTGGAGCCTGACAGATGATCATGCCTTGTCTGTTTGGATATAATATCCTATTTGCCATCAGACCTCCTCTCAAACACTGGATGTTTCATCTGCACACTTCACACACACACTTCCAGTTCCACAGAGCCACGTGCTTGACATGTTAAATATACTGTATGTATGAGAGGAGAAAACTGATAATAGAGCTATTAGAAATTCATGATATGACTTAATATGATATGCATTTATGAAATGTGCACAGGTACTTACTGATTCAAAAACTTTGATGTTTTGAATTCAGTGAGAAACAGTGTTTTAACATTTTTAAGTTTTTTCATCTTCATGTTGTGACATTTTCTTTGAGGTGTACAGTATAATCAAAGTTGCTATTTTAAACTGGAAAACATTGCCTTTTTAAAGTAAAAGATTGAACAAGCTTCATCTCCAGCCCAAAAAACATTTACTTAGAAATTTCTAGCATATTCCTTCTTATATTCCTTCTTAGAGAAAAATTGTATCTGTGAGGATTTCCATTCAGGATTTAGACCGTATAATAGTACTGCTCCCATTAGAGTTACAAAACATTTACTTAGAAATTTCTAGCATATTCCTTCTTATATTCCTTCTTAGAGAAAAATGGTATCTGTGAGGATTTCCATTCAGGATTTAGACCGTATAATAGTACTGCTCCCATTAGAGTTACAAACGACCTGCTCTTATCATCTGATCATGGTTGTATCTCTCTATTAGTGCTACTGGATCTTAGCGCTGCGTTCGGCACTATCGACCACACCATTCTTTTGAATAGACTAGAAAACTTTGTTGGCATTAGTGGAAGTGCATTAGCATGGTTCAAATACTCAAATACTCGTACTTATCTGACTGCCATCAATTTGTAGCAGTGAATGAAGAGGTATCATATCGATCACAAGAGCAGTATGGAGTACCTCAAGGCTCAGTAATGGGCCGTTACTTTTCACGCTTTACATGTTACTTATCATCAGGAAACATGGTGTTAGCTTTCACTGTTATGCTGATGACACTCAGCTCTATATTTCTTCGCGGCCCGGTGAAACATACCAATTAGAAAAACTAACAGAATGCATAGTTGATATAAAAAACTGGATGACGAATAATTTCTTACTGCAAAATTCAGAAAAAAAAGAGGTTTTAATTATCGGACCTAAAATCTAACCTAGAGCACTGTCTAACACTTGATGGCTGCTCTGTCAATTCTTCGTCATGAGTTAGGAATCTAGGTGATAGCAATATTTCCTTTGAAAGCCAGGTTTCTAGCATTTGTAAAACTGCATTTTTCCATCTAAAAAATATATTTAAATTGCGACCTATGCTCTCAATGTCAAATGCAGAAACGCTAATTCATGCGTTCATGACCTCAAGGTTAGATTATTGTAATGCTTTATTGGGTGGTTGTTCTGCATGGTTAAAGGGGTCATATGATGCTATTTCAATTTTTCCTTTCTCTTTGAAGTGTTACAAGCTCTTGGGGCATAAAGTTGCAAAGACTAAAGTGTCAAATCCAAAGAGATATTCTTTATAAAAGTTAAGACTTGTCCAGGCCCTCCTAAAACGCCTCGTTTAAACACGCCCCCACATTTCTACGTCACTGTGTGGGACGATTTGCATAACACTGCCCAAATGTTCACACAAAGAAAGGGCACCTCAATAATATAAATTTTAATTTAAGTTTTAGTTACCTGTAATAACTATAATAATCTTTGGTTTATTTACGACATCGAAAAATCTTTTTCCAAAGATGTTTAGTGTATTAGAGCAAATCTGCAACCTGTAATCTGCAACCAGCTGTTATTTGTTTCACATGAAAAGGTTAGCCAATCAAAACAGGTCATTTACATTAAGACTGAAAGCTACAGTGTAAAAACAGCCTGTTTAGCTTTAAAGGTCAGAAAAAAGTGTAAAATTGTAGTGCGAAACTAAATTACAAGTGTATCTGAGGCAAGAAACCTTCACTAACATTATAAGTGGACTGCATGAGAACAAATAAGCTGCTTGAGTGTGCAATATGAGTCTTTTGAGCATCCCTTAACTACTAATTGAACCACTTTGAGCATGTGCAGTTTTGGGGAGTAACTAGTTACATGCAACGGCGTTACATAATTTAATTACAAAATAAATGTAACTGTAATCATTTACAGTTACTAAGAAAAAATGTGTAATTAAATTACAGTTACTTATGAAAATGTTAACGATTACAAAGGATTACATTTGAATATTTACATACATCCACATACAGATTTAATTGATTTCTTTCCCAAATTGCACTGATTACTCTGCACTGTAAAAAAAAAATCTGTGACATTTACGGTAAAATACCGGCAGCTGTGGTTGCCAGAACTTCACCATAAAAATGTGGTAGCAACATTTTAAGTTTTACAGACTTAACTTAAATTCACAATAAAATACCGTATTTCATTAACTGATGTAATATTTATAAACCAACATATTGAAGTACTAATATCTGTTTTGAACCATTGTAATGCACTGATAACCACCAAAAACTGGTGGTGATGAGAAAGTCACATGGTGAATCAAAGCTCATCACAAACAGCTTTTCTATGAGCTGAGGAGGGCAATATTTATATATAGAAGGCACGCAGTCTTATTCACACAAACACTTAACACCATTATGGTGACACACATGATATTGAAATAATGCAATAACATTAATTTAACAACATTAGATGTAAGATAAAACCCTAATGTACAGAACTGATAAGAAAAAAACTAAGAAACAGTTATTTCAACAAAAAAACATCAAATATGAAGTGTCATGCAGGGAATTCTGGGAGTGTCAATTTACATTTTTCCACTGTAAATTATACAATGACTTTTTCTTTTTCACTTCCAAAAACCGTATTTTTTACCGTATTTTACTGTAAAATTACATTAAATGTAATTACATTTATTCACCGTATATAGTATGGAAACTTACTGTTAGCCAATTAACAGGTTTTTACTGTAGCATTTTTACAGTCTTTTACCGTTAAAATCACAATCATGTTTTACAGTGTGAGACATACGGCCCTATAATTTCCGCGATGTGGAAAACACAGACTGGTTTGTAGAATCTAGTCATAAAAACAGAACTCCTATATAGCCTAACGCAGATGGAATATGCCACATTTTGGACGAATAAATCAAAAATAGGTCAATACACTTGAATCAAAACGCAATATGGATTAGTGTCTGTGATTATTAAGCCGAAAAAAGACAATATAGCCTATGAATCCTGCACTTTCTGCGTGTCTGTGGAAATCAGGCGCGGACTGGCCATCGGGAGCACCAGGACAATTCCCGATGGCAGCCAATTTGGCCCCGCTATTTTAATATTATTATTGTATAGTTGCCTGCCGAATGTACTAAAGTGATTATTTCCATTCCAATTCACCATTCGATAATTAAATCTCTAATAAATCATGAATCGGTTAGTCGTGACTGGCTATGGTTCGGCTCACGCGCTCTCCGCGCCTCCGCCAAACGGTTTGGATCAGAGTAATCAATGCGAGAGAGAGAATAGAGGACTACGGTGGCCGAGAAGTGCTAAACAAATCACAATTTTGAAAACAAAGTAACAAATTACAAACGCAAATGCAAGTCTAAAAACAAAATAACAAGACACTGTGGAAGCGCACAGGTGGAGCAGAGAAGCACAACTACTGTTCAGGGTTTCAAGTGCAGGTCAGTTTCATCTGTAAATATGCTATTGTAGTTTTGTCTTTGTTTACTTAAGCAGCAGCAGCCCATTGCTCATCAGTCATCACTCAAAATACTGTATAAAGGACATCATTATTATCTATTGTAATGTTACAGTAGTAATTTAGCAGACAAATAATCATATTTTATAATAGGTTTAGGGGGAGCTAGGGCAGACAACAACACAGCCCTTACGAAAATTAACAATGATTTTACTATAAACCCAAAGACAGTGGTTACTATTGTTAAACCATGGAATTTGTAGTAAAAATAAATACAAATGGTAATCCATTTGCCAAAAAAAACGGTTACTGTACTTTTACTATAATAAAAGCATGGTTAATTTTTGTAAGGGAAAATTATGACTCATGTTCAGTATTAGGATTTTTCTATAAAGATATTGTAGTGATGTACTAATTTTGACATGTAGGCAATTTAGAAAGTATAGTTTTGTTAAATCTTGAGTATTAAAGTCATGTGAGAGATAGATAGTATCAGGCAAAATAAAGAGACTGAAAGGAAAAATGGAAGTGAAGGTGCAGTTCAGGAGAGAACTTTTAATTATTTTGGATAATTAAGGATTTAAACCTTTTTTATGTGAGGTCCATACAAGAAATAGGGTTGTCCATGTTTCAGAATTTGTTGTGGGTGTATGAGTGTGAGATTTCCCAGCCTGACATTTTTTTCCCAGTCCGCCTCTCATGGAAACTAATGGCACATACATGCGGTTTCATTTACTACATATATATATAGGCCTACTGAAGCTCACATGTTTTCAGCCTCTGCCGCCTCAACATATGAGTACATGAACACATAAACATAACCTCTAGAACTGCTCTGAGTCACTTCATGAGCATTTGACTTATTTTGAGAAAACTATCATCATATCATATACAAAGAGACACCAATGTTTCAAAATGACACCAATGTTTCAGGAGTTTAGTACACAATAGGACACATGCTTATTAGATAACCGTATTTGAGTTGATGTATATGCTTTTATTTATTTTT
>NW_015506240.1:333264-350897 GCF_001515645.1 Sinocyclocheilus grahami | reverse complement strand
ATTTTAAATCTGCATTGAACTTCAGATCAATCTCAAAGTAAAAGGCGGTACTACAGTCTGATTTTGTGGTGGATGTGTTCAGATTTTATCATCTTAATTCAAGTGATTTTTTTTTGAAAGTCTGACAGTGTTGAGAACTACTGTAAGGTTAACCCTGCATGGTGTAAATGTTTGAAAATGATTAACAGTTGCAAATAAACATTCATTAGAAATTTAGAAAAGTAATCAAAAAGTAATCAGTTACATTACTTTAATAAAGTAATTGAAAAAGTTACACTACTATTACATTTTAAATAGGGTAACTTGTAATCTGTAACCTATTACATTTCCAAAGTAACCTTCCCGACACTGAGCATGTGTGTGGAGGCGGCGTTAAAAGAGCGACTCAATGCAGTATGCTGGCTTGAAATTGCCATCAAATTCAAACAAGATAGGGACAAAAGTATCTTTAATAGTTTGTGCGAGGATTTCTCAGGATGTGTTAACTGGTGTTGAACCTGGGCATGCTCTTGAATGAGCAGTCTTTGATCAAATAAAACACAGAAGAAAAGTTAATAGTCAAGCTCAGAGATGAAAAATATTATCGAACTTGTGTGGCATCTTGATGACCTGCACTGAAAGTCAAGTCCTTGTTGAAACAGATGCAGATTTATTAATTAGCCGTGCTGAGAGGCAAATCATTTTTTATTTTTGTGCCGACGAGGCAGGTATTAGCAAAACACAAAGAGCATCATGAAACACTACAGATGAAAGCATGTGAAAACAAAGAAAGCCACGCAGAACAAACATCACTGAAAAATCTTCTTGAATTGTCCATCAATGATTCAAGCAGCTCTTTGGAAATGCAACAATCTAAAACGGTATGTCAATAGGCAACTTTTTTCATCACAGCATATTGAAATCAAATCAATACAGTTCAAGGTTGCAAACCCTGAAGAACTGAGGTAAATAATAAAAAAACTAACCAGCTTACAAAGTAGACTTCTGTGCAGCTTTGAGCAGAAAACTATAGACAATTCTCCCATGAAAACGAATAGAAAGAAGCAACATAAATGCATCACACTTTTAAATGCAAGTCTGATCAAGTCTGATAATGAAAATGAATTAAGGCCCAACAGATTTCAGGTTACCTGCAGGGTGCGAACTACGGGGGAGCTCGGCTCCCCTTAATAAGACATGGGCTCCCCTGAAAACGTGATTTGAGAAATTTTGGGGGATCTCCAAAAATATTGACAATGTGTTATTTTGACGTGCAGTTTCATTTTTGTGTAATGTGATCATCGTGGATTATTGTAAAATTGCAAAAATATCATTCATTCATGCATGACGGCGATTTAAACCTAATTCACTTCAATCTGACAATGTGTTATTTTGACGTGCAGTTTCAATTTTGTGTAATGTGATCATCGTGGATTATTGTAAAATTGCAAATATATAATTCATTCATGCATGACGGCGATTTAAACATGCTATTCTTGTCATGAGCATCAAGGTGTGGGGGCGCTGTGGTGCAAATTCCACTCATGTTTAGTACATGTTAACTCAAAGATTCGTAGAAAAAATATAAACGTTGGACTCTGTGGTCGATTCTGTGTTAAGGTAAGGCATGTTATTCGCAATTATGTGGTGCGGCTGGGTTGTTATAGGTCTGCGTGACTCTCGATGTCTTAGGCCTAATTGAACGGAGGAATTATGGTATTCTTCTGTAGCCTGACGACGAGTAACTAACCATTGTTCATGTGAACTCAAAAACAGCCTGATGCTTTGTTTATAGACTATTTGTGGGTGGCTGTTTGTTGTTTCACCTATCAATTCGTGTCAATAAAGTATAATAGGGTAAATCCTGTATAGTGATTTATCCTATATAGTGCTTGCATAAAGCAAGTAGTGCATACACTTGTAGCTGTTATGTATCTTTGTAAGTCATTGTAAGCCTTCATTCACGAGCAAGCGCATGACTGATATTAATGAGCGATGCTGCATTTAAAAGTAGTTATTTCAACTTGACACAGCATCTTAAAAACATGGTGCTCATGTGCAACAGGTCATACACGTCTGTCTAGCATGTGGACAGAAAAACAATAGAAAAGTAGCGCATTAGAAAAACGAGTTCCGTGTGAACGGCCCCTTATACCTTCATCCCATGTTACTTTTGGGTTAGATAATATTTTATAGTTCTCTCTCTACACAAAGTGAGATTTGTAGTTTTATTGGTTTTAAATAGGTCTTGGGACTCCAACTTGTAGCTCATTTGTGAAAAGTGCTTTTTAACAAGAAAAACACAATGTGATTTCATAGTACGCCCAAAACCGGCAAACGAAAGCAGAAAAGCAAAATAAAAACTTGATTCTTGCAGTACGAGAATCGCTTGATGGTTCAAATGGTGCTCAAAGCTGTTTTAAAGGCATCGACACCATGTGCTGGTGTAATTGCTTTGTAAACTTTGTTTGAGAGAAAGATGAACATTGTAATTCTCAGGATTTGGAAACAACAAACTCTTCAATTGAGTTCAATTCCGTCTTTGGTTCAATCTACAGACTCTCAAAGAGCTGAAGTCTTGATGAACGTAAACTGTTTAATGTTTCTTGCACCAAATATGTGAGCAAAGAGCCTGTGTTTGAAGATGAATGAAACTTTTACTGAGTTTGTAACATTGAGGCAATTCGTCATTGATTTCAGTTGTTTTTTTGCTACAAAAGTCTCCAAAACTGACAGTCTGTTGAGGCCAACAGAGTGGAGATCTCAATTCCACATCCTTTCTGTGGTTCAAAATGTCACATGACTGCTGGATAAAGCCATTAAAAAGATACGCTGTTACGCGGGTAACGTTGTTCATGTCGTATTTGCGGTTCCAGGGCTTTATGAAGGTCCTTCGACATTGATGGTGGTGACTGTAGCCATGAAGCAGCGCTGGAACAGGCGTTCTGGGTCAGGCGGCTGGTTGTCACAGTCCAGTTTGCCCCGCAGGAAATGTTTGCGGAAACCCTGCGGTCCCGATGCGCTGCTCGGCTGACTCGGACTGGGCCCAGATCCTGAGAAACACATGACAGGAAACATTGGACATTTTTCTGAAGAGTTTTCTGCTGCTTGCTTGTGCAAATTTCGCTACAAGTCTACAAGGACACACTGAATGCATGTATGTCCTTCAGTATTTTCAGTGTGTCCTTGTAGACTTGCCAGCAAGTTTTGCTACACATAAAAATAGCATGCAATAGGGGTTGCACCGACTAATCGACTTCAATGCTCTGCCTTGACACTTTAAGCTTGACGTCGAAGGGCGCAATAGGATAAGAAATCTTTGAAGGACTTCCACATTTACGCTCTGTTTCCAAACAGTTCAAATGACAAATAAATGCATACTCTGAAAGTGCTCCACAAGACGTGTGATTATATTACTGGATGCTTGAAATTGAATGGGAGAATGCACGTTTTAAACACCTTATTGTACAGGTAAGTTAATCGCCGTTCTAATCTAATGCGCTGATGCACTGTAACGCACACACATTGGCTACAGACAGTAGCTCGTACCTCACGTGCACAGAGTCATTCAGCGCGGAAATGTATTGTCAACACTGTTCTGTGATTTCTCAATAAAATAGCTTAGAATTGTTACGCGGGTAACGTTGTTCATGTCGTATTTGCGGTTCCAGGGCTTTATGAAGGTCCTTCGACGTTGATGGTGGTGACTGTAGCCATGAAGCAGCGCTGGAACAGGCGTTCTGGGTCAGGTGGCTGGTTGTCACAGTCCAGTTTGCCCCGCAGGAAATGTTTGCGGAAACCCTGCGGTCCCGATGCGCTGCTCGGCTGACTCGGACTGGGCCCAGATCCTGAGAAACACATGACAGGAAACATTGGACATTTTTCTGAAGAGTTTTCTGCTGCTTGCTTGTGCAAAATTCGCTACAAGTCTACAAGGACACACTGAATGCATGTATGTCCTTTAGTATTTTCAGTGTGTCCTTGTAGACTCCTTGCCAGCAAGTTTTGCTACACATAAAAATAGCATGCAATAGGGGTTGCACCGACTAATCGACTTCAATGCTCTGCCTTGACACTTTAAGCTTGACGTCGAAGGGCGCAATAGGATAAGAAATCTTTGAAGGACTTCCACATTTACGCTCTGTTTCCAAACAGTTCAAATGACAAATAAATGCATACTCTGAAAGCGCTCCACAAGACGTGTGATTATATTACTGGATGCTTGAAATTGAATGGGAGAATGCACGTTTTAAACACCTTATTGTACAGGTAAGTTAATCGCCGTTCTAATCTAATGCGCTGATGCACTGTAACGCACACACATTGGCTACAGACAGTAGCTCGTACCTCACGTGCACAGAGTCATTCAGCGCGGAAATGTATTGTCAACACTGTTCTGTGATTTCTCAATAAAATAGCTTAGAAACTGAAAAGTTCAAGCATATATTTCTTAATAACTAAATTCCACAGCTTCACTACTAGTAGAGAGACGCTGCCAGGTAGAATTAATTCACACACGCAATCACTCTCACTAATGCATTCACATGAATGTAATCTTAACTGTGCTGTGCTTTATCTGTATCTGATTTAGAATTAGCAGAAATCTGTGAGAAATATAACGACCCAAAGACAAAAGAACTGATAAAAAAGCTGTTATAGGAGCAATAGCCATGTGGGCAGCACTGTGTCATATGCCATAGCTGTGCACAAGGTGTTTATCACAGCTCCAGACTTATTTGTTCATTAATGACATCATCAGCGACTAGTCGACTTCGACTCGACTTTCATCACATAAAAGTCGACTTCAAAAAATCAGAAGTCGTTCAACCCCTAGAGTGCTACGTGGGTATCTGTTAATACCTCCTGGTGATAAGGGATATTCAATTCAAGTCAATTCAATTCAATTTGATTTCGGCATTATTTATAAACCCTTTATTAATATTAGCTTTTATTTTATATTTTACGTTTTTATTTTAATTGTACATTTTTAATAATTACATGATGTGCTTTCATCATTTTTATAATTTTTTTGTTTATCTTTAATATTTCTATTTAGGTTTTTATTTATTTTTAGTTTAATTTTAGCAATTTTATACTATTTTTTTACATTTCAGTTAGTTGTCAAGGCAAAATGTCAAATTTTGTGTCCGTTTTTAATATTCTATTATAGTATTTATATTATTATAAGTTATATATGTAATATATAATATTATAAGTATTTATTAATGTCTTCATTACGTTTTTATTTTTAGTTTAAGGTTCATAATTACATTTTGTGTTTTGGTCCTTTTGAGTAGTATTATAGCATTTAATATTTAAAATTAGCTTTTATTTTTAGTTTACATCTTAATTTTATTTTCAATAATTATGGCATGCGTAGTTTTTTATTAGTTTTTGCCAAGACAAAATTTCTAAATTTTGTTTCATATTTTTAATACTCTTACAGTATTTATATTATTATTTTTACTTTTATATTTTCAGTTTTCATTTCTAATTCTAATTTAAAGGGCTAGTTCACCAAAAATTGAAAATTAGCCCATGTTTTACTCACCCTCAAAGCATCCTAGGTGTATATGACTTTCTTCTTTCAGACGAATCCAATCGGAGATATATTAAAAAATTTCCTTGCTCTTCCAAGCGTTAGAATGGGAGTAGGTGGGTAGTTTTGTTCAACAGTCCAAAAGTAGTCAAATAAAGTGCGTGCATCCATAATAAAATGTGCCTCACATGGCTCCTGGGGGTGAATAAAGGTCTCCTGTAGCGAATCCATGCGTTTTTGTAAGATAAATATCCATACTTAAAATGTTATTAATACTTTTTTCTCACTTCTGCTGACTGTCATACGTGCAAGTCGTTCCGGCGGATGACGTAGGATGTACACGTGAGAAGTGATGAATGCGGAAGAGCAAAACAAAACGCCGGTCAAGGATAATTTTCAATATAACTCCGATTTGATTTGTCTGAAAGAAGAAAGTCATATACACCTAGGATGCTTTGAAGGTGAGTAAAACATGGGCTAATTTTCATTTTTGGGTGAACTAACCCTTTAAGTTTTAATAATTACGTGCTTTTGTAATTTTAAATACTATTATAATATCTATTCATATGTTGAATTCACTGTTTAGTTTTCATTTTAATTTGAGTTTTTAAAATAGTATAATAGTATTTTAATAATTACATTGCGTAATTTTTATTCTATTTAGCATTATTTTTATTTTAGTTTTAGTCTTTTTTTTTTTTTTACTTATTATAACTAATTAGTACTAATTAGTACTTATAAATGTATTAACCTCCTGGGGTCGAGGGTGGCGGTGGCACCACTTGCAATTTTAAGCTCTCTTTGAAGTATTGTGCTTAAATGGACAAATTCACACAAAAATGATGTCAAAATGCCCGTCTTGGTGAGTATCCTAGCAGACATAGCAGGCTGATCGTACAGTATCAAAAAAGCATAAAAGCAAATGCCCTAGCATAAAAAAGGAGACACGTATAAGATGCGACCAATTGTAAATGCATCTGTTTGTTCAGGCCACATACACAAGTTTTACTCCTCCCAAAACGCAACTACATCAGCATACAATCGCTGAAGACAACACTAGATTGGAGATAAATATCACACAACATTTTTTTAAAAGGTACATATTTGTATCTAAATGGTACATTTTAGTACCTAAATGGAGCAATTTATTACCTTTTAAAAGGGTACCACCAGCTTTTATCTTTTTTTAAGAGAGTTACTGATGAAATGAATGTAATTCTTCTAAACAAACTTGAATGAAATGTGCTGTGTAGATGAGGTGAAGGGGTCATTCTCTAAATGAAAAAACCCATCTATTAACCTTGACACCATATTTCATGTAATAAAATGCAAGAATCGCATCATCTCCTTAAATGTGAAACTCAAGTTTTTGTGGAAGAAAAAAAAGGTCAGAGAATGGCAGAGAGATGAAAAGATAAAGGAAAAGAAAAACAACGTCTACAATAGCTTTACACATTGATTTCTAGATCTCCTGTGAATCTATTTCATGCTGAAAACAAAAAACTTAATGGGTCACTATAAAATAACAAAAATTGATGTCTCCGGTCTTTTTGCAGAGTTTGAGAAGAAGAAAACATGATACGAGGCCACAGTAAGAGGTGCACTACAGACAAAATGATATCAATTATTTGTGTCACAGACAGAACGGGGTGGGAATGACAATGATAAATTGAGGTGTGGGACGGCAGACCGTCCTCATCCTCTCATCCTCCAGCTGAATGAGGGATTGTTTTGCGGTGGGTGTTTTAAAAGTTCATTTGTAAAGGGTTGAGGTGTAGGTTTTGGATTTTTTATGTTCTGTGTGTCCAAAACATATCCAAAAAAAGAAATTTGACCTGGAAGGGTGGAAAATTCAGGAGAAATGGCAAGAAAGGTATTTGATCAATGAGGTCAACGCCCACTATTTAATCACAACCCATGGCTGTGGTAAAAGTGGGCGTTAAACGACACTATTAGATGCACTGGATGGCTTAGGATGGAAAAAGTAAATGAGCGAGGAGTGTGTGATATTTATCGTCTACTATAACATTGTAATTGCTGTTTTAATGATGTGCGAGCTTGCAAAACAAACAAACAAACAAACAAAAACATGTCTTAAGAGTCTTCGCTGTGGGACGAAGGATGTTAGAATGCTGTTATAAGATATGAAGGCAAAAAAATGCCCTGTAAGAGTTCTTGTTTTTAGATGTATGTCATGATATAGTTAAGTAATATCACACAAGCAAGAGTGTTGTTTTCCCGAATATCAGCGCGACTGCAAATGAATTGATTTTATACAACAGCTCAACAAACAAGACATTAGTATTAAGTTAGTTACATGTTAGTCACAATGTTGTCTGTTTTTGCTCTGTTTCGCCAACAAAAGCAGTTTTTAACAAAGCCGGAGCAGAACATTTGAGTGTTTTGTTAGTGAATAGATCTGTGTTTCTGAACAAATCAAATGAGTCAATGATTCAATGGCCATTCATAAAGATAGTCACTAGCTTCATCTCTAAATGAATCACCTGAATCACTCTAAACCAGCCCTTAATCTAAAGTTTATGTGTAGATATAGGATTACTAACATTTTATATGGTTTCTTATTGGTGGTCTAAGTCAAAATAAAGTCAATAAAGTCATCATAATGTCACTGCAATGCAAGTTTGGGTTGAGGTTAGGATTTCTAAACTTACATGGTTTCTTATTGGTTTAGGTCAAAATAAATTCAATAAAGTCTCTACAAAGCAAGTTTTTATTGTCCACCTGGCAAAAATGGCCTTCAAAACAAACAAGTCTGATCACTAATTTTTGCCTTAGCAATCAATGTAGGCACTTTCACTTACACAGATAAACGGGTCAAATATATTGATCCCTTTGTGATTCAGCACAAGGGAAAAGTCTTTTTGTTTTGCCACATCTCTCTAATTTATGTGAACTTCAATGTCAGCTTAATTGGGTAAACCAACTCTTTGCAATTCCCAATATTTGAGACACATCACATCTGACCCAAAAGATTAGACATTATCTTTTTTAAGTAGCCTATTATATTCAGTAGGCTATTCGTCTTATTTCTCTATTTGCGTCAAAAGAGATGCGTCTTGGTTATTAGCAAGCAGTTGTTGCATGAACAAAAGACACACATAGAGACATGCACACTTAGGAACTGCAAGCAGTACACTGATGATTTCTTTACAAAACGTGCTCAACGGTAGGTGAGGTACATTTGAAACACACTGTGAATATGATTGTTTGGGATCCAAAACTTTTGCTTCCCTTTGTCTACTTTGTCACAGTTTGCCAACTGCAGGTTATACATCTCTGGATCTATAAAGCTACTTTTAGCTGTAAAGGTCATGCCAACAAGCTATTTACAAAGCCATTAGAAAGTGCTTGCTGTCATCAAAGTACAAACATTAACAAATACATTTTGCCAACTAATTTCAAAATTTGCTGGTATGGTCAAGATGCAACCAACATTGAGATGTTCAGCAACAAACAGTGAAGATACACTGGTTGGCATTAGTGGTGTATACTATACATTGTATCATTTAGATCTTTTGCATTATTTTCATGACAGTTAAGCACATTTTCCAGATGTATTTTTTCCTTTTTTTGTGTTTTTGCATGTTATTTTTTTTTAGGCATATACCATTTTTATATAGTCATCACTTAATTTGAACAAAGTAGCAAAACGTTCTCAAGCATGTGTTGATGGCAGACAAAGATGACCCGGTGGTAGACCTGAATCCACAGCTCGGCCCACACCAAGTTAACAGGAGAAATTATGACCCTTCAGTGCATTTAAATGTGTGGCAATCTTATTTTTGTTCAGCTCTGCTGTTTTTTAATGTGCTATATACATACATTTTCCTTCCTTACTCAGGATCTTAAGAAAACATTACTGCTCAAAACAAAGAGCTGAATGTCATCTAAACATCTCATTAAACCTCTCCGTCTCCAAATCGTTTAATTTTCACTCTCAAATCTCAACCCTTTTGCCAATGACGTATTATAGTGCATATTGTTTATAAACCTGCATTAAGTGCATGGATTCTGAGCTCTTTATCTTAGTGTGAGGACAAGATAGGTCACATTTAAAGGGATAGTTCACCCAAAAATGAAAATGTGATGTTTACCTGCTTACCCCCAGGGCATCCAAGATGTAGGTGATTTTGTTTCTTCAGTAGAACACAAATGATGATTTTTAAGTCCAACCGTTGGAGTCCATCAGTCTTATAATGGATGGCAATGGTAACAAAGCCTATGTGTGTAAAAAAAACATGCACAGACAAATCCAAATTAAACCCTGCAGCTCCTGATGGCGCGTACACATTGCACGCACCGGAAGTCGTGCGCGCGCACAAAGACAGTTGGACATAGTGCTGTATTAGAGGTAAAAAAATACATAAATACTGTTCGGTTTCTCGCACAAACCGATCGTTTCGTGTCTTAGGACATCAATGTGTCATCACGAGCCACAGGGTTTAATTTGGATTTGTCTGTGCATGTTTATTTTTACTCTCATAGCCTTTGTTCCCATTGCCATGCATTATAAGACTGATGGACTCCAACGGTTGGACTTAAAAATCATCAAATGT
This sequence comes from Sinocyclocheilus grahami, assembly GCF_001515645.1. NCBI lineage: Eukaryota > Metazoa > Chordata > Actinopteri > Cypriniformes > Cyprinidae > Sinocyclocheilus > Sinocyclocheilus grahami. The sequence goes on along the minus strand of NW_015506240.1, from coordinate 340,802 downwards.
GTTCTACTGAAGAAACAAAGTCACCTACATCTTGGATGCCCTGGGGGTAAGCAGATAAACATAAAATTTAATTTTTTGGGTGAACTATCCCTTTAACCTCACGATCAAAAGAAAGAAATATGCATTATGAACATGAAGCCTGGTTTTTGGACCATTAAGATTTTTTTTTCTGCATTGTGATTTTCATGACATGACATATAAGGTCCTTGAAAGCACTTAAGCAGCAATTGGAGCAAATATATAAAAACGTAATTATCCAGAACTAAAATGGTCATCTATTTAATGATCTGGTATGATTCATTTAGGAATTCACAGCGCTTCACTTTTTCTACATTTAGTTATGTTACAGCCTTATTCCAAAATTGATTAAATTCATTATTTTCCTCAAAATTCTACAAACAATGCTCCCACAATGACAACGTGAAAGAAGTTAGTTTGAAATCTTTGCAAATTTATTAAAAATAAAAAACGGGGGAAAAAATTGATGAAAAAAATTAATACACATGTACATAAGTATTCACAGCCTTTGCTCAATACTTTGTTGAAGCAGCTTTGGCACCAATTACAGCCTCAAATTTTTTGGGTATGATGCGACAAGCTTTGATCATCATTATTTGGCAGTTATCTGCCATTCTTCTCCTCTCCTCTTCACTTTTCAAGCTCTGTCAGGTTTGATGGGGGCAGACACACATTTTCTCAACAAATTAAATCGCGTTTGGTCTCGTACTGTATCGCGTACCTTGTCAGTGCCTTGTCAGTATTGAATGTATTTATATATATATATATATATGTATGCACATGTACTGTATATGTATATGTGTGTGTGGTTGTACATACACATATGTAGTTGTTTTTTGGTGTTTGGCTTAGTGTTATGTTAGAATCATTATTATACTCATACCTTTTGCTCTTTTAATATTTTGAATTGTTTTTAGCTTTATTTTTTTGTTTTCATTTAAATGTTTTGTTTTGAAAGTTTTGCATTTGTCATTTTTATTTAATTTATTTTATTTTCTTAAATATGTATATATATAGTATTTATAGAATTTTAGCTTTTAGTTTTAATTACTTTTTCTTATTTGTAAGTCGCTTTGGATAAAAGTGTCTGCTAAATGACTAAAAGTAAAGTAAAAGTAAATGATTGGGTTCAATCCCAGGCTGTGGCTGGGCCACTCAAGGACATTCACAGAGTTGTCTATAAGCCACTCTTGCTGTGTGCTTAGGGTCACTGTCCTGTTAGAAGGTGAACCTTCTGTCCAGTCTGAGGTTCTGAATGCTCTGAACTAGGTTTTCATTAAGGCTATCTCAATATTTTGGGGCATTGAGCTTTTCTTCTACTCTGACGAGTTCCTCAGTCCCTGCTGCTGAAAAACAGCCCCACAGCACGAGGCTGCTACCAGCACACTTTACTTTTGGGATGTTACTCTGCAGGTGATGAGCAGAGCAGGTTTCCTTCAAACATGATGCTTAGAATTGAGGTTCATCAGACCAGAGAATCTTGTTTCTCAGAGTCTGAGGGCCTTTTAGGTGCTTTTTTGCAAATTCCAAGTGTGTTTTCATGCGTCTTCACTGAGGAGAGGATTGAGTTTGGCCACACCGGCATAAAGCCCAGATCGGTGGAGTGTTGCAGTGATGTTTGTCCTCCCATCTGCATATATGATCATGGAGCTCAACTAGAGTGACCATCAGGTTATTGGTCACCAATCTAGACAAAGCCCTTCTCCATCAATTGCTCAGTTTGGCCAGGAGGCAAGCTCTAGGAAGAGTCCTGGTTGTTTCAAACTTCTTCCATGAAGGGTAACAGAAACTACATGCTTCTGTGAACCTTCAATGCTGCAGAAATTTTTCTGTACCCTTCCCCAGATCTGTGCCTCGATACAATCCTGTCTCGGCGGTCTACAGACAACTCCCTGGACTTCATGGCTTGGTTTGTGCTCTGACATGCACTGTTAACCGTGGGACCTTATATAGTATGTGCAGGTATAAATTCAACTGAATTTACCACAGATGGACTCCACTCAATTTGTAGAAACATCTCAAGGATGATCAGTGGAAACAGGATGCACCTGAGCTCAATTTTGAGTGTCGTGGCAATACTTATGCTGAGTTCACACTGCACGATTTTCAAAGACGTCACATCACTGTTGGTTTCACACTGAACGACTATCTGGGGTAGCATTCAGTTGTTGCTGTGTTCACACTGAACGACTATCTGGGGCAGCATTCAGTTGTTGCTGTGTTCACACTGAACGACTATCTGGGGCAGCATTCAGTTGTTGCTGTGTTCACACTGAACGACTATCTGGGGCAGCATTCAGTTGTTGCTGTGTTCACACTGAACGACTATCTGGGGCAGCATTCAGTTGTTGCTGTGTTCACACTGAACGACTATCTGGGGCAGCATTCAGTTGTTGCTGTGTTCACACTGCACAGCGTGATTGTGAATCGCTGACAGCTCCAGATATTTTAGCATGCCAAATATTTCACGGGCGTCGGCGATTCTCTCAGATCGCGTCTTTGATAATTCACACTGCGTGATTGTCACTTGTGTGAACGAGCACCGATTTGCCTCCGATTTCAGGCATTCGTAGGCAATTTCGCAAAACCTGTCGGCAAGTGAAAAATCGGGCTAAAATCGTGCATAGATAACTCTGCATTATGTACATGTGATTTTTTTTTTTTAAATACATTTGCAAAGATTTCAAACAAACGTCTTTCACGTTGTCATTATGGGGGTATTATTTGAAGAATTTTGAGGAAAATAATGAATTTAATCCATTCTGGAATAAGGCTGTAACATAACTAAATGTGGAAAAAGTTAAGCGCTGTGAATACTTTCCAGATGCACTGTAATCTAAGCTTATGCAGTTCAGTTTTTGAGCAAACACTGACAACATTATCCACAAATAATGTTGTTTTATAAATAAGCAATTTTTCATAGGCCAGTCATTTTTTTGACCAGAAACACCACAAGGTGGGGAAAAAAATCCTCAGAAAGTACAAAAGTGAAATGTATGTATTCTAATTAATGTATTTAAATTTCTTTTTTTTATTTCCTTCCTTTGCTCCAGGTCAAAATGACCAGAACACAACATGAGGGTTAATTGTCACGAATATAAATGTCACAATGCAAAAACAAAAAATAAAACAAAAATAACAACAACTAATCATTTTTATGCAAAATATGATTAAACTTTTCATTCGATTTTGGGTGAAATATGACCTGGACAAGTACAGTATCAGTGCATGCTACTGCAATCAATTAATCAATACATATATAAAGACAGAGAGAGAGAGTATATAAATTCTGCATATTACTCAAACTTGCATCATTACAAAAATATTTTTATTAGCAATGGTTTGGTTAATTGTTTTAGTCTAGTTTATATTGTACTTTCATTCCACGCAACTACGAATGATTTGGGTGCACAGGGCAGAAGATTTCTTAATGTTAAAATCCAAACATAGTAACTTCCCCCTTCTCTGAAACAACTTTTCCTTGCTGCTGATGCAACAGGTGAAGAAATGCATTGCAAATTCATTGCAAGTCTCATGGGGTTTATAAATCAAAGTAAAGGGTTGTTAATTCACATGTCTGAAAACCCCTCCAGCCGACCACATGAGTATTTAAAGTTCGATCTGGTACATAGACCTTTTCACTGTACTTACATCAAGTCATCCATTCACCTGACAGAGAAACCTGGCTCACTGACAGACAACAGCCTGTTAAAGATCTATAAAACCACCATTACTAATGCTTATCTGCCATTTGTCTGGTTATTGTTGCTATATCTTTAATAAAACGGCTCTAACATTGAACCAAGATGCAGCACATCCTACATGAGCCGTCAAGCCTTGAATCATATCAATAGCTTTGCTTTAAACTTTTTATGATTTGTGTCTGATGTATTAAAGGATCCTTAGATCCCCACATGCAAATTGTGTGTGTTGTGTTTTAAATGTTCATGTTTTTAATTCATTTATAATCATGATTTATTATTTGATTATTTTTGATCATCTATCATTATATCATTTAAGTATTTTATTTGTTTATTCATTTATTATGTTATTATAGTTTATATTTCTGATTTATTTTTCCTTGCTTATGCATTTTCATTGTAGTTCAATCTCATGCTTGTGGGGTTTCATGAACTGTTTTGTCTGTATGAATAAGAGATAGATAAGAGGGAATGTTTATGGAAACCCAAGGTTTATGGGATGATGTTGTGAATCAGTTTGATATATCATTACTTGCTGAATTTCTGTGCATCAGACGAAGTTTGAACATTGAGACATACACAACTAAGATTGTTTAATAAACTCTGTTACTTTTTATCATCATCACTTCGTCTCCTGCTTCTGCTCTTCTCTGGCTTTCCTCAGTCAACTTCTTGACTGACAGAAGACTATTAAACATTGTTTTTGAGTATTTTTGGATACCAGACAAGACCTGCTGTTAACAGGGTTTGGGTATCGATCTGCTGACTAGTTGTTCTGTTACCGGACAAACTGAGATTTTCTGACAGGATCTGGCGTCCGGGGCTGGATCCTAATCATTATCTGGCGTGGAGACCCGATCAGTATGAAAACATTTCTCACACAAAACACGCTATGGAACTGTCATGTCACCAGATAAGCTTCAATATGTTTCTTTATGCAGCTCAAACCTTGTAAAAGCATTTCTAGAACATTTGCCATATATGAAAATATATATTGTCCTTCAGATCCAACACAAAAAGAGCTCAGGACTTTTGCTCTTTGTGCATCTTTAAGGCCACTGATGTGGACACCGGCCTGTTTGGTTTATTTCTTGACCCAATGAACCACATCTGAGCCTTATCTTTGCAGTGTTTATGAAGGTAAAATTAAGACTTTACGAGCTTTTCTAAGACCAAGTAAAGATGAAGTGAGTTTATGATTAAAACAAGAACAAATATCTGCCAGTGGGGTCAGAACATTCAACTTAATTTAAAGGAAAAAACAAGCTTTTTTTAATGCCCCACTGACAGATATGTGTTCATGTTTTAAACAAAAATTCATACTTTTTCTCTGAAAACAAGACTTCATATCTTCATCTTCCATATCAAGTTAATTATATCTTGTTTTAAGGATGTTTGGAGATTTAAACTGGAAAATAAAACTAAAATACAGAGGAAATATTCATTTTTTCCCTGTTTATGATTCTTGTAATTAGGACTTTCGGTTCTGATTTTAGACTTTTAAAAGCCTGAACTTGTGGAAGGGCAAAATAAGACATTTTTTAAAATGTCTTTGGGTAGCAAATTGGTGGTTTTTGTGATAAAGAATTGAAAAGAATCCATCTTAATTTTGCAGAAATGAATCACTGTTGATGACACAATCATCATTCTTTGTCTCTGTAGAATCTGCATTCAACAAACTCAATTTCTCTTGCAATGCATCCAAAACAGAAGAATGTAAATGCATTCTATGTTTTCTGAAGTGCAACTGAAGGGTCAACGACAACTTGAATAAGAAAGTGTTCCACGCGTTCCAATTTTGGCAGCTTTTTTCTTGAGTTGTTACCTAGCTACTGCTAGCACTCAGGGTGGCACTAACACTGATGATGCAACTGTACTATACAGTAGTTCAGAAAACCAGGGGAAAAGAGCTTGCTTCATGAATGCTAACAACAGGCATAAGTTGAACTTTTACAGATCGCTAGTATAACTAATTCTGATTGCTCAGTTATGGCATTCTAGGGAACATCATTTTGCATTATGACATAATAGAATAATTTCTCAAACCTTTCATGTCTATTTATCTATTTATTTGCAGAGTAGATGCACAAACAGCAGGATTAATCCTTACATATTAACCCATTTATTTATTTTATTTCTGTTAATTGCATGTGACAGATGGATGTGTCTGGCTGTATTTTCCATGACTGTGCTGATTCATTTATGCAACTGAATATAATTGATTCATTCACAACACAATAAAAAACAATAAATAGTCTGACAGAATTAATCTGTTAATAAGAAGAAGCAGTTGATGCATAAAGATTAATTCCACTGAGATTAATACTGCTACTAAAAGACTGTAAATGTCACTTGCCACATCAAATAGGCTGTAGCATGAGATTGAAGTCGTAATTGTCTCAAGGACTTTCCTCTCAAGAGGTTTTCACATATAGAAATTGTTCTTTTGATAAAGGTGTTTTCATACCTGGTGCTCGTAAAGGCAGTCCGTTGTCCAGCCCTCGAGGTTTAGTGGCGATGAACAGGTAGCAAAGCACACAAACGGTGATGATGAAGGCTAACAGCACCACAGCAGCAATAGACAAACCAACCAGGGCTCCCAAACTGAAGAACAGAGACAGAAAAAGAGATAGATTAAACATTAAGATTAAACAGCTGCAAAGAAAACAACGTTTTATGAAAACAATTATACAAAGGCATTAGTACATTAGTAATTCTAAGACTGTAAAGTTGAATGTAAACATTCATGTTCAAAATTATTCAACTCCCAAAAGTCAAAATTGGTGCAGAGTCTTTTATTGTTTAAAACCTCCAATAAACACTGCTTGGGGTGCTTAGAAGCTTCTGTATAGCTTCGGTCACTATAGCTTCTCTATAGCTTTTGTGAGAGCTCTGTTGACTTGTCATATTTGCTACTCCAATTCAGCACATGCATGGGCTAATTGCATGTATGTGTAACATCTCAAGCTAATTACGTTTTCTAATAGAGTTTCTAAAGGTTTTAACACCATTTTGTTCCCCATCATACAAGAAAGTGACTAAAACAGCAATGTTGAATCGGGGTTGAAAATTATGACATAGCTGTATTATTAAAAATCTTATAACTCAAAAATATTATATTATATATTGACATTATCACATTTAATATGTCAGTAAAGTTTTAAAGATGCAACTTCTATAAAGTCATGAATCTTCATAAAAGCTTGCATTTGTCAAGTACTGCAGTCTCTGGGGGTTGCATAATTTTGATTGCAACTGTGTGTATATATATATATATATATATATATATATATATATACAGAGGTGTAACTTAGTAGTAATGACGGGCCCCAGTGCAGGCTATGAAGCACATACAAACACACAGCGCTCGTGTCTATAAGGGAACCCATATAAGCGAATTTGTGCCTAACCTACTTAATTTAGACCAATTAAAATCAGTATCTTATCTGTTTCTTATATTAAATTGAACAGTTCTCTTTGTGTGCGTCTCTCTCTGACACACACGCACACACACGGCAACCGCATTCCTCTCGTGGGGAAGTCGTGGCCTAATGGTTAGAGAGTCGGACTCATAACCCAAAGTTTGTGGGTTCGAGTCTCGTTCCGGCAGGGATTGTAGGTGGGGGGAGGCCACATGTCACTTCACTTCACTTCACTAAAAGTAAGAAACATCTCCATTCGATTAGAAATTCGTAGGTCTGTGTTAAAGGGGTGGTTCACTGGTTTTTGTCTAGACTTGATTGTGTTTATGGGGTGCAGTCTAACGTGTTAATGCTTCGTTTTTAAAAAAACGCATTATTTTTCACATAATTTACCTTT